>NC_135438.1:27265148-27300148 GCF_051991255.1 Vanacampus margaritifer | reverse complement strand
CAATACAACCAAGGAATGGGTGAAGAACAACAACATTCATGTTCTGGATGTGCCCAGTTAAAATCCTGATTTAAATCCTTTCAAAATACTGTGGCGGGACCTGAAGCGGGCAGTTTATGCTATACTCCCATCCAACCTCTCTCAACTGGCTGCATTTTGCAAGGAAGAGTGGCAAAAATTCCCCCAAAGTATATGTGAAAGACTGATAAATCACTAAAGAAAGTGTTTGGATGAAGTTCTCATTGCAAAAAAAGGTGCAATGTCTGATTAAGTGAGAGGTTCACATACTTTTGCGCCCATGAAATCTGAGTTTTTCTTAAATCAACAACTTTTGTTCAAGAATGAATGACAATATTATCATTCTTTTTGTTCAAGTCCATTATTTTCAATGTCAGCATTGTAGATTTGGGTATGACTAAAAATTTAATAAGGTTATTTTACTTTGTACAAAAAATTTGACCATGCCTGCAGAGTTCACAAACTTTTGAGCAGCACTGTATATATTTGTCAGGGTTACATTTAAATCTTCCTCAAATGATGTAACTCCGTGAGACAGGAATCAAGGACCACACCCAAATTTGTCTTTCTGCAGAAAGGAGGAAGTGGATGCCCTCAGCAACAAAGGACTTCCTGCCTCCACCTCCCTGCTCTGTGTATTTATTCACAAGTTTAGAAGGCGGAACAAAAGGCGGTACTAAACTCATAATGATAAAAAACATGCATCTGGTGTGGTTGTAGCATTTCAATTGCAGCAAATAGTAAAGTGCTTATTCATGTTATAACTTATTATACAATTTTCCCAACAATATTCAATTAATTTTTTTTTAAATTTAATTTATTTCATCCATTTGTAAAAGAAAAACGACAACATAAAGTAATTTTGAACTTCAAAGTAAAATAAATGAATGGGGACAGAAATAAGTAAAACTTGTTTTGTCTGCCCCTGATCAACACAAAAAAAAAGACAATGACAACACAAAACGAATGACAGCGAGCGGTCAAGACGCTTTCAGTATAACAATTCTAGAAAATAATTCAAAATAATTCAACTGTGTCCTTGTGCTAAATGTATTTTGCTATAATGTGCTTTTATATAATTTTTTGATTGACTGATACCTTGAGTTGAAATGCATTTTTGTTTTGTTCTATGTTTAGGTTTAGAAAAAATGTCTGTTCCTCTTAATTAGTAGTCACTTTGCCTTTTTATAAATTTGGTTTGCATATTAACTGGTAAAGTTCCATGATGGGCTTTATACAATAATTTATGCAATAATATTTCATGATCTAAGGTGTCAAATGCTTTTTGTAAATCAACAAAAACGCTTACTAAAACATGTTTTTAACCATGGCTGTGCAAATTTCTTCAGTTAAATCCATTAATGCCATAGCATGCTATTATTTTAAATTTTATGCTTGTCTATAAATTTGTTTAATCTTGTCGCATACATTTTTTCTAATATTTTAGAAAGCTGTGGGAGTAGAGATATGGGTCTGTAATTTAATAAATCATTCTTATTTGCTTTTTTGAAGAGTGGGACTACTAAATTGCAAATTTATATAATATAAATTAATATAATCACATCTATGATTTGCTTTATCAGTGACATATTCATGTCTGTGTAGTCGTTTGATTTTTTTTACTAGCAAAATTTTGAACAAATGTTCACAATTTCACTAGCTTGTACAGCCTCAAGAAAAATACTGTTAACACTGCTTGGTATGATTCCATAATATTTTTTTTCATTAGGCATATGTTGTGATAATCTTGGGGCAATATTCACAAAGTGGTTATTTAATTGGTTTGCAGTTTCCTCTTTATCATGAATTACCAGATGGTCCTTCATGAAATAGTTTCGATACATTGGTTTTGCCTTGCCTTTATACTTTATTTATTATACCCAAGGTATTTTTTGTACTATGTTTGTTTTTCTCTAATAATTTGGTGAATTAATCAATTTTTTGTCTTCTTAGGGTGGATACAAGTTTATTTATTTATTTATTTCCCGAGATTCTGCAACTTTTGTTCTGTTTGAGAAACATTCTATGTAGAATTTTTTTTTTCTTACAAGCATTTTTCAACCCATTTGTCATCCAAGGATTATGAGTAGTATTTTTTTTTGCTTTGCGCATGATTTGTTAACTTTTTAAAAAAAATATTATATGATATGGTCATGAAAGAATTATAGACATTAAGTCGTTCATATATAATGTACGTGATCCCAGTTCTGCCTCTTCAAATGTTCTCTTAAAAGTTCAACTTTTTTTCTAGATGTCTCTTACGATTAGTTTTCCTCTTGTGCAGTATTTATACTTAATTTCTCATAGATTGTAAATACAGGGAGATGATCACTTATGTCTATTGTAAATATACCACTTTTTATTTCACCGTGTATGTTTGTATATATATATATATTATCAAGGATGGAAGCACTGTGGGTAGTGATCCTTGAAGGTTGAGAAATCATGGGGCATAGATGTGCAATTTCCAAAGTTCTTAAAGTCATTTGTTAAAGTTTTGCCCGAATCTATATTTAAATCACCACATACTGCAAACCATTGATTTATTTGTGACATCTTCAAACATTTCAATGATTCTATCTGTAAATAAATCAGCTCCTGGCCCAGGTGGTCTATATATACAATTTTAATTTTGGTAGTTTTGGTCCTCCATACATTTCATCTGATGACTTCAAAAATGGCCTTTACCATGTCAAGACCTAGGACAACAACAGGGGAAAACATTTGAGTTTTCAAAATACTAGATGACCGCGGTGGGGTATCAAATTTTGTGAGAAAATGCTTAACTCCCGTGTACATGCTCCAGAAAATCCCAAATTTCACATGTATGTTAATAGTCAAGATCTGAAGGTATCTATATGACAATATTCAGTTGTAAATGTAGTGCCATCTAGTGGTGACAATAATAATAATAATAATAATTATTATTATTATTTTATCTGCTATGCCGACCAAGCTCGTCCAACGGATCCAGTTGAAAATTTGCCAAAAAGCCTTAAGATGTTGATCATGCCTCAGACTGAATACTGGGAATTTTTGGTACAAGGCGTGGCCATTACGGTGCTGCAAAGTCTGATGATCCACCATGATAATAAATTATGTTGTAACTTGACCCAGATGGTCCTATCTTCTCAAAATGTCACATATTTGATGACAGCATAAGACATAGGAGCTCTATAAACTTATTTTTCACCTAAGTAGTCATGCTGTGAAATTCTTTTGCTATGGCAATGCATTGTTCACAAAAAAGAAAGAAAAGAAAGAACATTGATTTCTAACATGCCTTGGAGAAAATGTTTTAATGTCATTTTTTGTGTATCATCAGAATTTGTTATGATTTCCTGAAACTGTTGTCAAAATAATATAGCCCACCCCTAGTTGATAGGCAGTGGTGCTTGAATGAGTCTTGTATCATAATATGCTGTATTTAGTTTTATGGTTTCATCTCCAGGAGGGGACAACCATGTGCCAACTCCCAAACAGCAGCCCAATCAGAAGCAGGCCATCCAGCAACAGTATGCAACGTTCAGACCCAACTCTCACAGTTACAGTGCCCCCATCCTCAAAAAAGGTGTTCTTGGTAACTTTGAACCCAAAGAACCTGAGCCTCCAGGAGTTCCAGATGGTCCAGGAGAAGGAGCCAAGCCATTTGTTCTGGGCCCAGAGTACAAAGAAACTGTTCATGCATCCATCAAAGAGTTTGGCTTCAACATGGTTGCTAGTGACATGATATCGCTGGACAGGACCATGAGAGATATACGCCATGAAGAGTAAGTACTTCTCATTACAAAATGACCCCAATATTTTGACATGAACAAATATTCTGAATGTCGTACACAAACATTGATAGGCGATGGTTAGCGCACTGCATTGAGCACCCTCTCCAAGTAAGTGTTACAGGCTTGTCCTCGGAGCAGGCGACCCCGGCTGTGCGGTCCTTTCCTACAGGTCATTCTCTCTCTCTCCCGTTCCCTATCAACTGTTCCCTCCCGTTCCATATCAACTGTGCAATAGACCTGTCAATCAATTAACCCCCCCCCCCACCTTTAAATAAAAAAATACAATTATTTATATATATATATATATATATATATATATATATATAGATTCATCAATTAGTTAACACTTTAACTGTATAAGCTATCTTATAGACACCCGGGGTGAGCCGGATCTTCGTACAACACAAGTATCCGGTACAGATAATAAATTTTGTCCGGATACAAATATAACACGGTCTTCCTTCCTTAATATCCGGCCCCTTTCTCCTCTCCGGAGTGGGAGAGGGAGAGCGGCGAAGAGAGAGGGAGAATGAGAGAGATAGAAGGAGAGAAGAGAGAGTGTCCACGCGGCGTCGCCTTCTGGCACGCGGACTGTAATTAATTATCTCTTGGTCCTTAATTTTTTACAGCACACTTGTATTTAGTTTTGTATGTTTGTCAAAGTTACATGGTGAACTTTTAATTTTGGAACGCTGTGCAGCCGCAGCGCTCTTAACAAGGCAGAGCTTGGTTCGTGTTGCATCAGTCTCTCACATTGGCTACCTAAATTTGTTAGCATTTACCCACATGCACAGCTGAACACACTACGAATCAATATATATTAGATTGCCACACCCCACCCACCCGCAGTCCATAAAATATAAATATTGCAAATTAAGCTTCACACACACAGCTTAACACCCTTTAATAATGTTAGGTAGTAAAAATTTTACATTGAAAACAAAGTAATAATAACCATAGAAAAAGAAATCTGTCTTGCTATGACAACTCTTTTTCATTCACACAATAGTTCATTATTTCCTACTGTATGTGCTGTATTCAGCAGTATTTTTCCGAGTTTATAAAAAAAACTTGCCCTGCAAAAATTTGTGTTAATTGACCGCAGTCAATTTAAACAAAAAAAAATTCAGTCAAATTAATTTTTTGGGGTGTAACCCTTGGCGTACCTAATCAATTGGCCAGAATCCTGGGCGTACCTAATCAATTGGCCAATGTGGCTGCTGCCCTGGGTGGGCGAAGTGGCCAGAATCCTGGGCGTACCTAATGTGTGCGTGCGTGCGAGTTTGTGCTCATTAATTCACCTGAAACCTATTAAAAATAGCCTTCACCCAAACCGAATACTTCAGAATCCCGCTAGAGTCGTGAAGTTGTCAGGAGAGGAAGGATCAAAGAAAAGTGAAATCCAGCACCGACCAGACACTACCTACTACCCACAGGGTTATAAACCAGAATCTTTCACCAACCCCAAACATCTAAATTCCAACAAATTAAGGAAACCTCCATAGACCAAAGAAAAGACTGAAGAAAGGAAGGAAGGAAGGATAGATGAAGCAGAGTGAGATCCACAGACATCAGCCTCCACCGATTCAGTGACCAGGAGATTGTGTTTGCATTTTGGCAGATGTTTGTATGGTGGATCTGGCATGCATGAAAAACTCCACCAAAGAGAGGAGCCGTCGACCCCGGCCAGGACAGGGCAAGCACAATCCCCCAGGGCCCCGCAGGCCGCAGCAGCGCCATGGCACAACCCCCAAGCCCTGCGGGGGCCACCGGCCAGAGAGCAAACCCAGGAGCCCGGAGCGCCCCCCACCCCAACACGGCCCGTGCCCCAAGCCCAACGCAGCAAAACTGGGCACGGCAGACCCACCAGGCACCCCACCAGCCCAAAGCCCCCGGTCCCCCCCACGACCCCCGCCATCCACGCACCACTGCCCCCAAATTATTTAATTTATTACTGCTAAATTGTCTTAAAGTTTTCACAATGTTGATCGCTTTTATTTTGTTAAGTTCTCGGATGCGCATTGATATTAACTCTTTCACTGCCAGACGTTTTCAGAAACGGGATGTCGCCAGTGCCAGCCGATTTAAGCATTTTGACTGATCTTTCAACGTCCACAGAAAATGTTGTTTGGACTATGGAAACACACATACTACTAAATGAAAGATTGAACTCTCATCTTTCATCAGAAAAAAAAGTTTGTTTCTACCTTATTCCGTTCTTCAGTAATCAACAATAGAATTTTTTTTTTCATGCAATGATGCCACAAACACCTAAACAGTGCTTTACTTCTGTAAAACACTTACCACCAACAATGAAAAAGTGTTTTTAGATTGCAAAATACGTTTATTTCCATTCAACAGTGTAACAATTTGACAAAACAATTTGACAAAACAATTTCGCAAACTATTTACAAATGTGTGCAACTGTGGTACTATTTACAATTAAAATCACCAGCAACTACAAACTGTCCAGAAAATTCAGAGAGACTAAGAAATAAATTCTCAAAAAATTGTGGATTGTCTATATTCGGTCCATACACGTTCACCAAGTTTAAATCCTCTGCCAACAGTTTACCTTGAACTATTATGTACTTTCCTCTCTTATCCTTCATGACATTTTTTACCTGAAGTGGGACAGTGTTATAAATAAGAATCATGACACCTCGGGCTCTTGATGAGACCGATGCCGAAAACACATTTCCTTGCCATCTCCTCATTATATATGAACATATATATACAGTATTTATATCCTGAATAACATCTTCGTCCAAAAGATGAGTCTCTTGTGGAAAAACAATTTTAGCTCCTTTATCCTTAAACATATTCATAACCTGTTTAACTTTTTTGAATTGCTGCAACCCCCGACAATTCCATGAAACAAAATTAACATTCACTTCTTGTGACATTTAACTCTTTCACTGGCAGTGACTACAGTCACTTTTCAGAAACGGGATGTCGCCAGTGCCAGCTGATTTAAGCATTTTGACTGATCTTTCAAGGTCCACAGAAAATGTTGTGTTTGGACTATGGAAACACACATACGACTAAATGAAGATTGAACTCTCATCTTTCATCAGAAAAGTTTGTTTCTACCTTATTCCGTTCTTCAGTAATCAACAATAGAAAATGGTTAGTTTCACCGAAATGCTCTGTTTTGAAACAAAAAGCGGAGAAAAAGAGCTTTTTGTGAAACGATGTTATTTCATGCACTCTAGTGAATTGTACACTTCTTTTTGTCCATGAATGATGCCACAAACACCTAAATAGTGCTTTACTTCTGTAATACACCACCACCAACAATGAAAAAGTGTTTTTAGATTGCAAAATACGTTTATTTCCATTCAACAGTGTAACAATTTGACAAAACAATTTCGCAAACTATTTACAAATGTGTGCAACTGTAGTACTATTTACAATTATGTGGATGTTTCAAATACAGTTTTTCTTTTTGTAACACTCCCCTGCGTACAAGGAGAGGGAGCAGGATTTGCACAACAGAGTAGTTTCACTGCGATGGCCCCTTTCACGTGCAGACGTTACACTTTCTTGACAGCCTTTTTTTCCGGGGAATAGCAAGTAGCAGACTGTACCCACTACTCCGATGAATATGCATTGGACTCGGGGCCCTCTTCGTCGTCCGATTGAACGTCCATCTGAGCGTGCTCGGTTGTGGTCCGCGTTTTCCGGTGTTAGCATCGCTAGCCCGTGAACCTTTATGACGTCGTCATAGCCGCCGCGTCAGCGCTTCCAACTTCGGCGTCAACCTCGGAGTCACCACCATCATCATCATCGATGATGATCATCGTTGTCATCAATGTGCTCTTTAGCGTTTGTCGATGCCTTTCGTATTTGAAAAAAATTCCCAAGTGTGAGCTGCTTGCAACCGGTCGCCATTGTTCGCTTCTTCAGCCATCTAGCTCCGCCTCACGTCTTCTACTGCCGCGTCAATGCTTCCAACCTCGGAGTCACCATCATCATCATCGATGATGATCATCGTCGTCATCAATGTGCTCTTTAGCGTTGGTCGATGCTTTTCGTCTTTGAAAAAAACTGCTCGAGCGTGAGCTGCTTGCAACCGGTCGCCATGTTCTCTTCCCTTCCCCAGCCATTGTCCCCTCTAGCTCCGCCTCACGTCTTCTACTGACGCCTACCCAATCTTGTCAAAAGAGAGTCATTGCTGCCATCTAGGGGCCAAAAATAGTCATTAGGCTAACTAGATCTGCTTGAAACTTTCACCACAGCTGGCCAAGACTTTCCTCCACCCGTTTCAAAAAAAAAAAAAAAAGTAATTGGATGACGTCTTTTAACGTCATTGGCGGCCCTCCGTAGGTTTTTACTTGACGTCTTTTAACGTCCATGGCAATGAAAGAGTTAAGTGACGCCGCTTTACTGCAAGTCACAGACGCTGACTCTCTGCTCCAAGCGAGCCAAGAGCACTTAAGAGCCATCTTCTGGAGTTGCTGAATAAAATATGCCTCACATCTAAATATTAAGTGGCTTGGAGTCACTCCAATTGACCAGACAGCGTCCAATCGGCTCTCACAAGAGTTTTAGAGTGCCCATGTTACTTAGGGCTTACAACTGTTAAAATGTGCACACAAAGTTAAGTGGGGAATATGCCACACAAATGAAACACCTTCATGATACATCATGGAGTCAACATTTAAAAAATGGCAAACACATAACATTTCATAATTCATTGTTCTGTTGCAAAATGTATATATTTTTTCTGTCACTCAGTCTTCTGAATCCAGAGCTGGGTGGCGGGTCTGTCCGTGGAGGTGAGAAAAACTGTCTCTTGGTCAACCACCCCCCACCTTGGCGTGCCCAGGACAAGAAAGACGATGACGTTGTAAAACAACCGACCGATAATTGTTACATTGGCGTTTTATTAACCCCTTCAGAACCACATTTTTTCTGCTGAGTAATTAATTAATTAACTTAATAATTGTTTATTTTGACTCTTTTCACACATAAGAACAACATGGAAAACATGTTTTTATTTGTTATAGTGGACGCCAGGATAATATGGATGTAACGTTTTGTAAACTTATCAAGCCTATATGTAACATTTTTAACATGAACATCATGGAAATCAACTTGCGATAGTGATTGGTTAGCTAGGTTTGAATCTTGAACCAGAAATTCATTCATCCAAATTATGCGTTTTATTGCTTAAGACACGCAAATATGTCATGCCCCCTGCAAGCATCTATGTGTCTGAAGGGGTTTTAAGGAAATTTTAAAAAAATATATTATTTTTTAACAAAACTACCCTAACACATTTTATATGGTGAGTGGAGCAGTGGTTAAACTAAGTAAAACATTTAACCCCATTTTCTTGTCACATCTATGAGTTACTCAAAGGGCTATTATTAACCAGTATAAAGGGAGTCATGAGTTACGTCCTACATGACCTACGTCGTTTTGACTTTACGGTGCCAGTGACTCGTCCAAAGCACCTCCCTTTTAATTAATTCCCCACATTAGTCACGCAATTTTAAAGTTTATATATATATATATCATAAAATGCTGAATATCTGCGCCGATTATCGGCCTATCCTTACTCTTCTTATCAGCTGATGTTTCTGAGTCTAGCCAGTGTGGCAGGAAGGCCTTTCTAAGGCAGGCAACAGTTGATCCCAAAACTAGTAAAGGGAAAAATAAAACTTGTTTTTCTTTGAAAAGAAAAACAGTGAATGTTGATAGTGACAAAATAACTAGTGACTGGGTGGCAGACTGGTGGTTTGTTCTAAAATAGTGGTGACAAACTGTAATTCAGCGATGACAGAAGGATGATGGAGTGACACACTGACAATCACAGTTTAGGTTGAGTTGTTTATTTCGACTTTGGTTGGCAGACGAGTGGTCTGGCCACTGGCAAATGATGAATGACGGACCGGCAAAATTTACTAACGCGCCCAACGCCCATCTTTCTAAATAACATTGGGATTCTTTGATATTTCTACAGGTGCAAGTACTGGCATTATGATGAAAGACTGCTGACCTCCAGTGTGGTGATAGTCTTCCATAATGAAGGCTGGTCTACGTTAATGAGAACAATCCACAGTGTGATCAAGAGGACTCCGAGGAAATACTTGGCTGAAATAGTCATGATAGATGACTTTAGCAACAAAGGTGGGTTTCCTTTTCTCAGACTGCATCTCAAAAGTTAGTTTTCATGTAATTGCTGCAGGGTGTCTGCAGGGTCTAGAAAAGTCTCAAAAAGTCACAAATTCAGAAACTTAAATTTTAGGCCTTGATGGTCTTAAAAAACACCCATATTTTCATCCCAGGTCTAAGATTTAATTTACCCAAGTCTTAAATTCTTATATCCGCTCCATCCATTTTGAGAACTGTCTGTAGAAAAAAATTGTGCCTGTCGCATTGTTTCTACAGTCTTTGTGCTGAAAAACGTCCACATCAAAAGCAAGCGGGGCATTTGAGGCGTTTTGTGCGATGGGACGCGGCAGGTTTTGCGGCGAGATTTGCGGCAACAAAGGAAGATGTCGTTTGTTTGCGGACATCCCTAGCTCTACAACACAGCAAGCTACCACTATCGGGACAAAAACAAACGTGAGCAGGCAGAAGGGTGAGCGACAAACTTGGCAGACCACGGGGGTATTCACTTTTTTTTCCTTTTTTTTTTTTTTACAGTTGTTGAACTGTTCCAAAACAACAGACGACAGCAGTATTGTTAAGCATTTACCATGTGACCCTGTTTCAAATCCGTCCTCAAAACCACCATCAATGTTGTCACAGATTACTTGAAAAAGTGATCTAGTTACTTTATTGATTACTTTATTGTCAAAGTAACTAGGTTACTTAGAAAGTAAGTTATCAGTTACTTTTTACCAATTTCCTCCCTTTGCTGCCTCAACATGAGAATGACAACCGGTTACTTAAATAATACTTATGAAAGTGCATAAACTTGAAACATGAAGATGTTTCTTTGTTTCTGTTAATCTGGTTTTACAATACAGAAATTGGTGTATAACACGTTACACTTACAGGCTGGTTACAAACTGTAACTATAACATTTACATGTAGGCTGAATGCAACTGTAACTATAACATTTTTCTATTTTCTCAAGTACCAGAGCTGAACTACAGTCATCACGCTGTGCTGTGATAACAAGTGTTCCCTCAAATTGGATGTGGAATTTTTAGCGGTTGACATTATTTTTGAGCCAGCGCAAAGTTTACAACGCACTGAGAATTTTTTGTCATCTTTACTGGAGAAAATGCGATATAATGGCAAATGCACCCGTTTGTGGAGCTCCTCCTGCTTCTTTCATTGTTTACGTCGTAGTGTCTATTGTTTTGGACAGGCTCTGAGCGCTCACACATGTTGGTACACGTGACCCGGCATTGCGTCTTTTGCTGAGAAAACGTGACGCAATGTGACGTCACTCCCAAATGCAAGAGAAACATTTTCTCCTCGAACTTCTCTTCAAAATGGACAACAAAATTCTGCATTCTACGTACATTATGAGGTAATACAAAATAGTAACGTACAGACTTAGGAAAGTATTTTTAACTCTTTGACTGCCAACCAATTTGAGAAAAGAGAACATGTGGGTGCCAGCTGATTTAGAGCATTTCGACTGATCTTGCAAGGTCCACAGAAAATTTTGTGTGGAACATACATAAAACAAAATACTACCAAATGAAAGATTGAACTCTCATCTTTCATCAGAAAAAAAGTTAGTTTCTTCCTTATTCAGTTCTTCAGTGATCAACAATAGAAAATAGGTTAGTTTCACCCAAATTCTCAGTTTTAGGCCAAAATACGTAGAAATCAAGCTTTTTGTGAAACTATATTATTTCATGCACTCTAGTGAATTTGACACACTTTTTTTCATGAATGATGCCGCAAACACTTAAACAGTGCTTTACTTCTATAAAACACTACCACCAACAATGGAAAAAGTGTATTTTGATAGCAAAATAACAGTTTATTCACATTCAACAGTTTAACAATTTGACAAAACAATTTGGCAAACTATTTACCAACTATTTGCAACTGTGCATGTGCAGTGTGTGTATGTGTTACTATTTACAATTGTGTGGATGTTTCAACTACACAATTTTTCTTTTTGTGTGGTATATTGTGTAACACTCCCCTGCGTGCAAGCGGACACAGCAGGATTTGCAACACAGATTTGTTTCACTGCAATTACCCATTCGCGTGCAGACCCTACACTTTCTTGCCGGCCTTTTTTTCTGGGGAGTAGCAGGTATGTACTGCAGTGTGTGTGTTTGGCCATGTTGCCATCAAGTCTACTCTCAAGATCATGATACGGAGACCTGGTGTTACGTCTGGCTTCCTCATGCCCTTCAGTTCCCATACCTGCAACAACTTCCTCCTCCTCTTCCTTCTCCTCCTTGTCTTGTGGTAACAGCCACCCTCTCACCACCTGCCAGATAAACTCAGCAGTGTTGGCACTTCCCATGATTATTTGTTTTGTGCAGGATATATGCATTGAACATGCATATTTGAAATAGATAGGCAACAAATGTTTTGTGCCATTTCAAAGTTTTCCACGTGAATGGGTGGTAAGAGATGTTCTGAGGCAGAGAACAACTGGTACCTACATAGGGTTGCATATTGAAGCAATATCCCGTTTGGGAGTCACACTTGATCCCATATTTTATCGTTTTTTGGGGGTTGTATACTTTGAATGAAAGACGTACCTGAAAACTCATCATTCCCTCATCAATACAGACATTCCTCCCGGGTTGGAACAGTTCTTTGAATTTCTGGACAATGTGTTCGAAAGCAGGACGGATTTTAAATAGTTTGTCGTCTGAACTGTGTATACGTTGAAATGAAGGAAATTCCAGATGAGCTGGAAGCGGTTTCGAGGCATTGCGTGACTGAAAAATAGTTTTGTTTCTGTTTCATCTTGAGTCCAATAAATTTATATACTGGGCTTGTTTATATACCCAGTAAGTAATTGGAGTGCAAAAAATGTTTTTAGTTCGGACACAGACACTGGCTTCCAAGCACAACTCCTACTGTGTGGCAGACTGTCAGTCTGCTTCTAGATGGACTGACGTGCATAGAGGTTTGTCTGGTCAGCAATGTGCTGGAGAAGTTCGTCCGTGATGAAGAGCTGCAGGAAGTCAGTGGCAGGGTTGAATTCAGCTCTGCTGCGGCACCCCTTGGTCCTGGATTTGCAGTAAAGGGGAATATGGTTGGCTGCCAGCCCGCTTCATGCCAGCCAGAATTTTTGGGATCTGCAAATATACATTTCAATATCATATATTATTTATTTTAGATCAGTGTGGTGCAATATATATATATATACAGTATATCCACTGGTTGATGTACATTCTATAAATTATAGAAGACATTTAACATTAAATATTTTATTAGTGCTGTGTTGGAGAATCTTTTTTTAAATTTTTTTTTACCTTTATTCTTCTCACTGTGAAAAGCTGTGTGAGAAGCGTCACTTTGAGCCCTATGAGCTACAGCTGAAAGAAATGTTTTCTTTTGTTGTTGCAGTGTATTGAAAACACGTTTTCTTTTTTTTTTTTTTTACCTCTCTTTGTCGTAGAAACTGCAGTGGTACGCTGTGAGCACGCTCCACAATCTATGAATTGCACATTCACGTTACACACACTGCTAGCATTTCGCCGGAAAAGTTAGATTACTAGCAATCTTATAACAAGTTTGTGCTTACCTTCACAGTCTTCTGAGGACGAAAGACTGTCCGAATCAGTGTCTTCTTAGTGATCAGACTGTACCCACTCCTCCGATGAATATGCATTGGACTCAGGGTACTCTTCATCGTCAGATTGAATGTCCGCCTGTGCAGAAGTGCTTGGTTGTCAAGCACCATGTTTTCCGGCGTTAGCATCGCTAGCCGGCGAGGCTTTACGACGTGGTCGAAGCCGCCACGTCAACGCTTCAATTTCGGCGTCAACCTCGGAGTCACCATCATCATCATTGTCATCATCAATGTACTCTTTAGCACTGGTCGATAATTTTCTTCTTTGAAAATAATGCTCAAGCGTGAGCTGCTTGCAACCAGACGCCATTTTCGCTTCCTCAGCCATTCTCTCCTCAACACTCTAGCTCCACCTCACTTCTACTACTGACTCCTACCCGATCTTGTCCAAAAAGAGTCATCGCTGCCATCTAGTGGCCATAAATAGTCATTATACTAACTCGATCTGCTTAATAGTTTGAGCACAGCTTAAGCCAAGGCTTTCCTCCACCCGTTTCCATTAAAAAACATAGTTACCGTCTTTTAACGTTTTTGGCAGCACTCATTTGGATTTTACTTAACGATATTAAACGTTTTTGGCGGTCAAAGAGTTAATCAGATTACTGGTTTGGAAAAATGAACGCGTTAGATTGCTCGTTATTGAAAGAAAGTAATCAGATTACAATAACACATTACTTAGTAACGCGTTAGTGACAACACTGATCATGCATCGCTTGTATTAGATAAAAGCTAAATAGTTTTAAATTGGGTGGCGATTGCTGTCTGGTTCTGTAGCAGACATTGAGTTTGATAATCTGTGCAGCATTCTCAGCAATTAGTCTTGTATTTGTCTTTAATAATTTTTTTAATGGGTGGTATATGCAACGGAGGAAGGGGGGACTTCCGATTATTGTTTGCGACATATAGGCCGCGTCCCAATATTACAGCACTTCCACCCTTGTGCCCCTCTTATTACGCTATCCTGTCAATGGGTGCGAGTGTGTAGCGTGTCTCAGTGCTCTGAAGCATTTCAGAGAATGGAGACACCCTGCACAAGCACACCCATCAACAGGAACGCGCAATTGAGGAGCACAAGGGTGGAAAAGCGAGTATTGGGACACGGCCTATATATCACAACAGTAACCGGAAACATTGTAGGTGTGTGACTTATGGAAGTCGGGAGTCCGTGGCATCTACCCCATAGCTTCGATTCGAAGTTATCAGACAACGCTAAAGAATCCCTTCGGGGCTCTCTTCTTCAGCTATCTATGAAGTACGTCATTATGTGGATGCGACCCAGTGTGCCACCAAGTGTTCAGACGGAGACACTACAGTTTGTGTGGAAACCGGTTAAATGGGAGCTGCTCTTAGCACTGTTGTATTGAATTTAATTCTTTGCACTTGCCTTGAAAAGAACTTGTACAACCACATTTTATTTTATTTACGTATTTAGTTTTTAAATGTCATTTTATTGTGTAATGTACAGGGTGTCTGGACACCGGTAAAAATACAAATGGTCTTAGAAATCTGAAAACACTTTAATATACAATAAACAATGTTTTAGAGTTATGTTTTACAACCCCTGGGTGTTATTATAGTTTGATTAAATTCTTGTAATTTTTGCCAAAATCTGGCATTTCCTTTGAAGTGTGATAACTGTGATAAACCCCTATGTCATTTATGAATATTTTTTTCACTTTCAACCGCTCAAAATGTTCACTGGCATCAGACCTATCTATACATATATAGTTTTAAAAAAAAGCCCTCTATGGACAATAATATTAGTATTATGCTAACAGCAAAATTAACTATGCTGTATATATATGTAAAATAAAGGTCTAATTTGAATATTTCATATGACATATTTAGAGGCTTGAATAAGTCCATAAGTCATAACAATAGAATTTTTTTTATGCATGCCCAGTTTTTCCACAATGGCATTTTTCTGAATAGCACAAAACTCTTGTAATTTTGCCAAAATCAGGCATTTCCTTTGAAGTGAGATAACTTAGTCATTTATGAATATTTTTTCACTTTCAACCGCTCAAAATGTTCAGTGGCATCAGACCTATCTACACATACAGTCCCTGACAAAAGTCATGTCGCTTATCCATTTTGTAGAAACACCATCTTATAACCTGACTTTTAATTAACCCATTGGTTTTGGAAATGGCTCATATAAAAGCTAAAACCCTTCCAAATGATGTTTAATATCCAAAAATAAATTTGCCTCACTGAAGAAATTTTGATCATTTAATGAACACAGAAAGGTCAGATTTTGGCAAGACAAAAGTTTTGTCGCCCACAAAAAGTAATGTGAAAATGGAACAAATAATTTACTTCAAATACAAAAAAAAGTTACATAACATCAGAGAATGAAGTAGTGGTGCTGTGAAATCCATATTTAACTCTTTCACTGCCAGACGTTTTCAGAAACGGGTTGTCCCCACTGCCAGCCGATTTAAGCATGAGTGATCTTTCAAGGTCCACAGAAAATGTTGTGTTTGGACTATGGAAACACACATACTACCAAATGAAAGATTGGACTCTCATCTTTCATCAGAAAAAAAAAGTTTGTTTCTACCTTATTCCGTTCTTCAGTAATCAACAATAGAAAATGGTTACTTTCACCGAAATTCTCTGTTTTGAAACAAAAAATGGAGAAAAAGAGCTTTTTGTGAAACGATGTTATTTCATGCACTCTAGTGAATTGTACACTTCTTTTTGTCCATGAATGATGCCACAAACACCTAAATAGTGCTTTACTTCTGTAAAACGCTTTCACCAACAATGAAAAAGTGTTTTTTGATTGCAAAATACGTTTATTTCCATTCAACAGTGTAACAATTTGACAAAACAATTTCGCAAACTATTTACAAATGTGTGCAACTGTGGTACTGCTTACAATTATGTGGATGTTTCAAATACAGTTTTTCCTTTTGTAACGCTCTTCTGCGTGCAAGGAGACGCCAGGACTCGCACAACAGTTTACTTTCACTTTCGCATTGGTCCGTTTTGCGTGCAAACGTTACACTTTCTTGACGGGCTTTTTTTCCGGGGAATAAAAAGCAAGTAGCAGACTGTACACACTTCCTCCGATGAATATGCATTGGACTCGGGGCACTCTCCGTCGTCCGATCGAACGTCCGCCTGTGCGTGCTCGGTTGCGCTCCGCGTTACGACACCGTCATAGCCGCCGCGTCAGCGGTTCCAATTTCGCCGTCAAGCTCGGATTCACCTTCATCATCATCGATGATGATCATCGTCGTCATCAATGTACTATTTTAGCGTTGGTCGATGCCTTTCGTCTTGTAAGTGTAGAGCTGCTTGCAAACGCTCGCCATTGCCCGTTCCCTCCTCCATCTAGCTCCATCTAGCTCCATCTAACGTCTTCTACTGCCGCGTCAATGCTTCCCAACCACGGAGTCACCACGCTCATCTTCATCATCGATGATGATCATCGTCGTCAACAATGTGCTCTTTCAGCGATGCTTTTGGTCTTTGAAAAAAAACGGCTCGGGCGTGAGCTCCTCGCGACCGGCCGCCATTTTTCCTTTGTCTTCCATTCTCATCTACTGCTCGACGCTCTAGCTCCGCCTCTACTGACGCCCACCCGATCTTGTCAAAAGAGAGTCATCGCTGCCCTCTAGGGGCCAAAAATAGTCATTAGGCACAACAGACAGGCTGGAAACTTTCACCAGACATGCGGAAGGGTTTCCTCTACCCGTTTCAAAAAAATAAAAAATAAATCATTGGATGACGTCTTTTGACGTCATTGGCAGTGCTCCGTAGGTTTTTACTTGACGTCTTTAAACGTCAGTGGCAGTGAGAGTTAATATCTTGTATGACTTCCATGAGCTTGAAGGACTGCATCCATGCGGTTCGGCAATGATTCATACAATGTATTGATGAAGTAATCAGGAATAGCAAAGAAAGCAGTCTTACATGCCTCCCAGAGTTCATCAAGATTCTTTGGTTTGGTCTTCCATGCTTCCTCTTTCATTCTACCCCAGACATGCTCAATGATGTTCATGTCTGGCGACTAGGCTGGCCAGTCTTGGAGCACCTTGATCTTCTTCGCCTTGAGGAACTTTGATGTAGAGATGGAAGTATGCGATGGAGCGCCATCCTGCTGCAAAATTTGACCCCTTTTATGGTTGGGAATATAAGAGGAAGCCAATACGTCTTGATATTTTTGGCTATTGATATTGCCTTCCACCATGCAAATCTTTCGCAACGACCCCATACTGGATGTAACCCCAGACCATGATTTTTCCGCCACCAAACTTAACTGTTTTCTGGGTGTACCTCGGATCCATGCGGGCTCCAGTAGGTCTTCTGCAATATTTGCGGTGGCTGTGATGTAATTCAAATGAAGATTCATCAGAGAAATCCACCTTCTGCCACTTTTCCAGCTTCCATCCTTTTAGCAGGCTGTGGGCCTTGGCAAATGCCACACGTTTTTTTAATTGCCTTTTGTTTAGTGCTGGTTTCTGGGCACTGATTCGACCGTGGAGGCCATTTCGAGACAGAATTCTACGAACTGGTCTGGTTGACACGGGGACTTGAGGTGACCAGGCCTGGTGGAGCTCTGCTGCAGTGGAAAAGGGGCTGGCCTTGGATTTTCGAGCCAACAAACGGTCTTCCCGAGCAGTTGTCTTGCGGGGTCTGCCAGACCTGGGCTTGTCAAAAACATCTCCAGTCTCTTCAAATTTTCTTATTTATAATTTAATTTCTTTTAATGCACCACATACGCTCCTTGACATGCCTGGGGGGCGGGTGGATCGGAGCAGAGGGGGATATCATTTCCCTCGGCTGGTGGGGTGCCTGGTGGGCCTGCAGTGCCCCGTCCTGCTGCGTTGGGTTGGGGGCGCGGGCCGCGTTGGGGTGGGGGGCGCTCCTGCTCCTGGGTTTGCTCTCCGGCCGGTGGCCCCTGCGGGGCCCGGGGGTCGTCCTTTGGCGCTGCCGCGGCCTGGGGGGCCCTGAGGTGTTGCGCTTGCTCTGTCCTGGCGGGGGTCGACGGCTCCCCTCTTTGGTGGAGATTTTCATGCATGCCAGATCCACCACACCAGCATCTATCGAAACTCAGACACAATTTGTTTCTCCCTCAGGTCATTGATTCGGTGGTGACGGGTGTCTGTGGATCTCACTCTGCTTCGTCTGTCCTTTCTACCTTTCCTCAGTTTCTCCTTCGGGCCCTTGAGGTCTCCCTGATTTGTTGGCATTTAGCTGTCTCTGGGGTTGGTGAAGGACTCTGGTTAGTGGCCCGGTGGGTGGTGTCTGGTCGGTGCTGGGCTTCGCTTTCCTTTCTTTTCTTTGGTCCCTCTTCGGGTCTCCTGGCGGCCCCACGACTCTGGCTGGATTTTGAAGTGTTCGGTTTAGGTGAACGGTATGGGAATTCTTATTTTTTTTTACACGCACGCACGCACGCACACACACACACACACACACACACACACACACACACACACACACACACACACACAAAAAAAAAGGGAGAACAATGATGATGACATGTCAAATGATCAATACTGAGCTCTCCCCGATAAAAATAAGAAAAAAATATATATATTTTTCTTATCCTTTGTACTTGACGCTGAGACACATTGAAGGTGTCAGCCACCTCAGCAGTGAATCTGGTCTTCAGCCTCTTGATAATCAACGCTTTGGTCTCAGGGTGAATTTTAGGCATGGTGTCCGTGGTCAAGTTGCAGTTGATGTGAAGGTCTGGTGTGCTGGGGTTCTTTTTATACATACACACCCACTAATTGATTGGTCAACAGGTGAGGCTGGAATCAAGGATTGGGTGCATCGTTTGACAAGGCGACAAGACTTTTGTCTTTGCAAAAAGTGACTCAGTGAGCTTTACCAAGCTGTAAATGTTAGAATGCTTTTCAGCAGTTTCGTTTTGCACCAAAATATTATTTCAAAAGCTGTTGGGATTGAATTTAGCCATTTCTTGTAAAAAAAATATTGATTAGAAATATATTTCAGGGGCATTTAAAGTCAACTTGTACCCAAACAACAAGACTTTTGTCAGGGACTGTATATAGTTTTTATTTTATTTAATTTTTTTAATGCCCCCTATGGACAATAATAGCAGTATTATGCTAATAGCAAGACTAACTATGCTGTATATATATATAAAATAAAAGACTAATTTGAATATTTCATATGACATAGTTAGAGGCTCAAACAAGGTCATAAGTCATAACAATATAATTTTTTTTTTGCATGCCCAGTTTTTCACAATGGCATTTTTCTGAATAGCACAAAACTTGTAATTTTGCCAAAATCCGGCATTTCCTTTGAAGTGAGATAACTTAGTCATTTATGAATATTTTTTTCACTTTCAACCACTCAAAATGTTCAGTGGCATCAGACCTATCTACACATATATAGTTTTTATTTTTTTTTAATGCCCCCTATGGACAACAATAGCAGTATTATGCTAATAGCAAGACTAACTATGCTGTATATATATATATATATATATATAAAATAAAAGAATAATTTATATATTTCATATGACATAGTTAGAGGCTCAAACAAGTCCATAAGTCATAACAATAGAATTTTTTTATGCATGCATTTTGTATTCATTTATTAGCCTTTGGCGCCACCTAGTGGATTTTTGTGTTAACACTCTAAACACACAAATTCCTCTATTTTCATGTTTATGACTCGTCAAAGAAGCGATTGCATCAGTAATCATGGAAAATGCATTATAACACATCAGGTTTACAGCATATCAAAAACTCAATGAGCCAAAATCGGGCATTATTACAACAACTTCGTGTGAATCTCTCCCTCCTGTTTGGTAATAATTATAAATTACAGCATGGCGCCAATTTGAACTTCTACATTTTTAAACAATCCTGGTAAAATGTCAGGTCCCTAGTGCATATTTTTTCAAATGCTTTTTCTTTGATGAAAAACAGAAAAAAGCCAGAAAAGGGACAAATAACGCCCAGGGGTTAATATACAATAAACAATGTTTTAGAGTTATGTTTTACTAATAATGAATTACTTGATTTCTTATTAGGAATCATTACAATTTTTATTCTCTTTTTTTCTCTTTTACAGCTATGTTTTCTTTTCTTTTTGCCGAGTGGTGTCATGCTTGCAGCGATGAAGTGACGAGTTCTGGTGATGTGCTGTGTTTTTGTTATCCTCAAAAACAGAATGTTTGTTCAGTCATTGACATTGCATCATCAAAGAAAGCAAGAGATTTTCAACACTTGAAATTGGTGAATCATTTTAAAAATGAATTAAAAAAATAATACACACATGTGGGGACGATTAAGAGTAGTGGCGCAACGGATCATCATTGATCTGTAGTCGTTTCGGATCAGGCCCCACGGTTTCGGCTTGCGTACGATCCGAGGATTGGTTGGTGGGGGGAAAAAACTTAAGTGTGCATTC
Source organism: Vanacampus margaritifer (assembly GCF_051991255.1). Taxonomy (NCBI): domain Eukaryota; kingdom Metazoa; phylum Chordata; class Actinopteri; order Syngnathiformes; family Syngnathidae; genus Vanacampus; species Vanacampus margaritifer. The sequence goes on along the minus strand of NC_135438.1, from coordinate 27,279,208 downwards.
ACAGTCAATACCATTCTGACATGTCAAGCTGAAACACACTCAACGTATCACGCTAAGCGTAACTTCAAAATAACTTTCACCCTATACTGTAATACATTGACGGCAGTGCAAATAGCCTTAGTACACTTTTACTTTGAAGTTGGCCCACTTTGTGGCGTGATGGCTACCTTGACTTCCCTTTTAGACGTTTCATCCTTGTAGTTGTTTGACATAGTAGTTGCGACCAACATCAACACAACGCTATCCCGAACTTTGTCTTCATTTATTTTATAAAACAATTTTGTCCATAAAAGAAAAACATTCAACTCAAAATGTCAAACTTATTCGTTTAGATAATAGGAACACAACTTTAAGCCATTAATGCCTTATTTTACACATAGACCATGTAAAAATAAGAATGTTTCTGCCTCATATTGAACTTAAAGTTGTGTTCCTAAATACTAAATTAGACATTTTGAATGGATTTTTTAAAACTTAATTAATGGGAAAAGGCGTTTTACAAAATAAATAAAGACACTAAATCCTAAACAGCTATATTAGACATTTTGAATTGATTTTTTTGTTTTATATATAATGGGAAACAATGTTTTGCAAAATAAATGAAGACAAAGTACTACGGTATTTATCTTTTCTTTTTTTCCTTTTTCTTTGCTGATCGGAAATCCGATCCGATCTGTGACTCAAAACCGTGATCCGATCCGAACCGTGACTTTTGTGATCCGTTGCACCACTAATTAATAGTATTGATTTGTGACGTGAACAAATTCTGATGTGAGGTATCGGCCCAAGGCTAGTCATATACAGGGCCAGTGCTGGCTCTTGCAGGGCCACCAACCCTGCATTAGCTAAAGCAGTGATTCTTAACCTTGGGCCGCAATGCCGTTTAGTAGGCCGCAAAATTTCAGTTTTGTAACTGTGGGCCGCAAGGTCTGCAGGCAGCTTTCAATTGAGACTATGTACACATGTAGCACGGTAAACAGAATTATTTCCTCCTCCCCGTGTGAAAAAAAAACATCCACACTGCCCCATTTGCTTAGAAAAACACATCCACATCATATTCATGATGTTTCCTTGTAAAGTCCATATTGTCCATATTACTGAAAGACCATTGATAAGTGATACAATGCTGCCGTCTGCTGGCCATTACTAGCGGGCGTTTTGGTATTTTACAACCCCAATGACAAGGCAGCGCTGCACAGATGTTACCCTGCCCATTGAGAAAAAACATAGTATAAGTCAAATAACGTTTTTGGCGGCATTCATTTGGATTTTACTATATGTCATTAAACGTTTTTGCCAGTAAAAGAGATAATAATACAAATTAAATAAGTTATATAAAAAAATTATAATAAAAAAGTACATATACAGTGCTGCTCAAAAGTTTGTGAACCTCTTGAGCAATTTGGACTTTCCAATTGTTTCAACCTTATTTTGTTGCTCAATTTGAACCATTAGATTTTATATGAAATAACAGGTGTAGCTTTATCAATTCAATGCATTCTTCTTCTTTTTTTTTATCAATTGTGTAGTCAAAACTTAATTAAAAAGAGTTTTTTTTTGTCAATTCATGTAGGTGCGAAAGTAAGTGAACCCTGAGCTGCATTGCTTAAAACAAGCAATAAAGTAGGATCAGGTAGGATAAATTGGTAGCTAAACTAACCACTGACATGGAACAATAAAATTAAAGATTTAGCAAAGAAATTGTGCATCACTGACTGAAACTGAGACAAAACCACGTCACTTTAGTCTTACCCAGGTGAACCCATCCAGGTCAGTCATGCTGAGAGGAAGAGAAATCTCAGGGGATCTCAGGAAGTGTGTAGTGACAGCACATCTGTCTGGGAAAAGCTAAAGTAATCTAAAAAAAATTTGCTTCATCATTCTACTGTGAAGCAGATCATCTGCATCTAGAGAACACTGAAAATGACTAAAATCCTGCCTAGAAGTGGACAACCTTCTAGAATATCAGCAAGAAACACACGAAAAAATATAATTCAGGTAAAAAGCAAGGGATTTTCAGACCTCTTTGCTGCATCTGTGACACATGTGCATGCTTCAACAATCATAAGAAAAGTCAACCGACAAGGCTTTCCAAAGCTGCCCATCTCATCTTTGCCAGCGAGTACCTGGACAACACTGAAGCTTTTTGGAAGTCCCTTCTGTGGACAGATGAGTCCAAAATGTAACTGTTTGGTGAAAAGTCAACACTGCATACAAGCAAAAGAACCTTCACCCTAGAGTGAAGCATGGGAGTGAGAATGTTAAGTTCTGGGCTGGCGTTTCATCCTCAGAACCTGGACAACTCCACATAATCCAGGGAATCATGACTTCAGAGGAATATTGTGAAACCCTGGATCAGAACCTGAAGCTGTTACAGCCTGGTAAAAGATGGATCATGCAACATGACAATAACCAAAGCATTCCAGAAATACAATCAAAGAATGGCTGAAGAACAACAAGATTCTTGTTCTTGATGTGCCCAGTCAAAATCCTGACTTAAATTCTTTCAAAATACTGTGGCGGGACCTGAAGCGGGCAGTTTATGCTAGACACCCATCCAAACTCTCTCAACTGGCTGCATTTTTCGAAGAAGAGTGGCAAAAATTCCCCCAAAGTAGATGTAAAAGAATGATAAATCACTAAAGAAAGTGTTTGGATAAAGATCTCATTGCAAAAGGAGGTGCAATGTCTGATTAAGTGAGAGGTTCACATACTTTTGCACTAATGAAATCTAAGTTTTTCTTAAATCAACAACTTTTGTTCAAGAATGAAGGACAATATTATCATTCTTTTAGTTCTAGTCCATTATTTTCAATGTCAGCATTGTAGGTTTGGGTATGACTAAACATTTAATAAGCTTATTTTAATATTTTATCCCAAAAAATCTGACCATGTCTGCAGGGTTCCCAAACTTTTGAGCAGCACTGTACATATAGCTACACATATAGATACACACACAAAATGTCGATAATGTCAATACCAATACTTGGACGAGCTGACAAAAAACAAGAAACAAACAAAAAAAAAGTTAGAAATACCTTTAACTGCTAATAAAAAAAAATAAAAATTGTAGTATTACCATCATTACCAATTGGGAAAAAGTTTAACTCTGTGCAAAGAAAAAAAAAATATATATATATTTTTTAAATAGCATAAATACCTCAGCATCAGCTATTTTGGAACAAGTTGTCGCTTAGTGCAGAAAAGTATTCAACTTCGTGATCAACTTCAAGTCAGGATGGAAAGACCATAATGCGGTGTCCTTTCTAGCGTAAGTTCCCCATCTTACTCGCGGTCTCCACAATGCGCTCCTTGTCTCAGAACCGCAGCAGTCAGACAATGATAGTTCGCGGGGGTTGGCCGTCCGGTCTGCGGTTTCCCAGGCTCCAATGTGCTCGGTCTAACTGCAGGCCGTCCGGGAATTTGATCGCCAACATCTTTGGGACAGTCAAGCAAATAAATCCGAGGATGTCAGCTCTCTAGGAGTCCTCCAGGAAGCTGACGAAGCAAAGGTTGTTCCGTCGGCTTCTGTTCTCCAAATCACTCACTTTGAGACGCAAGGCCTCGACTTCTGACTGTGTCGCTGGGGAGTTAGCTTCGAGCGCATCTACCAGAAAGTCAATGCGAGCCTTGTCGTCTCCAAGGCGTGAAGTCAAGTCCGTTAGCTTAGCTTCTACAGCATTCGTCGCGGACTGTATGGCGGTGAGCTTGCGCTCCTGGGTCTCCGAGGTGTCTTTGAGCAGAGCATAAATTTTGGCTATGTCCTTCGCCATTTGGTCTGTTGTATGAGTCTTTCGCTCACAGCGGGGGGAATCTGCCCCACTTGGGGATCGGCAGGTCTAATCAGTGCGTCTGCAATCCTTTCCTTTCCCGAATATATAAGCGGCCAGTATCTAAAGTTTAAATCAACATAAGCTCCTCTTTTAAAGCAAATAAGCTACACTAACTGCATAGCTCTCAGACTAAGCTGCCATCTTCATCGCTTGCTGTTTTTACAAATTATTGACCAACCTAAAGTGTTGAAAATGTCTTGCTCGCTTTCATGATGTAATGTTAATGGTTGAACGAACAAACGCTTTTTGGTGGTACAAGGTTTCGGCCTGACACTAGCGCTATATTCAGATGACTGTATCTGTCAAACCTTATCCGATTCACTTTCTTGTACCTTTGTAAAAATGTACTACCGTATATTTTGGGGGGAGAAAAAAGTCTGCATGTGCGCATCTGTGAAACTTTACCTCAAAATGGCCAATATGATTCTCACAACCTCCATCTGTTTTTGATCCTTCTTTGTGAAGTCCATTTGAAGGAACGTTTGGAGATGTACGTCAAGCAGTGGAATGGTCTGGTGAAACTTTACAGAAATGAGAAGAGAGAGGGTCTCATCCAGGCACGAAGTATTGGAGCCAAGAAGGCCACAGAGGGACAGGTATATCTCACAGTTAGAAATCCATCATAAATATTTCTCAGGACTATGGCTTTAGCAACATATTTGACATTTTAGAACTAGCATAGTAAATAATAAATGGTTTCTGGTTTCATTTGTTTTGGACTAAATAAATATACTGAAGTGTTTGTGTTTTTTAGGTGTTAATATACTTGGATGCTCACTGTGAGGTTGGGGTCAACTGGTATGCTCCACTGGTCGCTCCAATTTCAGAGGACAGGTAATGGTGATATAGTGGGTCAGGGAACCCCTTTAAATTACAATGTAGGTATTGATTTATAATAATCAGTGTTGGGAATAACGGCGTTTAAACTAACTGCGTTAGGTAACTGTTTTTTTTCATAAATGGACTAATCTAATTATTCTCCCATATTTGAAACGCCGTTATCGTATGAGAAATGCGTTGCGTACCCAATGTACAGACGATCCCCAACTTACGAACGAGTTACGTTCCGAGCGATCGTTCGTAAGGTGAATTTGTTCGTAAGTTGCTTCAGTGCTATATTTTGTATTATAATTTATGTTTAAAGAGAATACGTACAGTACTGTACTACGTATGTTAGAGAGAGAGAGCGAGAGACACACACAGTATGTACATGTACGTAATAAGATAAATAAAATGAAGTTTAACTTACTTTTGGAAGATGTACTCGATGCTTAAGGATTTGATGGAGGAGGAGGAGGAAGAGGAGGATTTTATATCATGAGAGGTTCTTTGTCGTCGCTGGAATGGGCTTCAAAAGTTACTTCCTCCTCCGTAACTTCAATGTAGGAAGAAGTTGTGGGTCGAGGAGAAGAAGGTTGAGGGTTGATGAGTATCTTCCTTGGAGGATTTACTAAAAACTGGCCGAAAGAAGCGATCTAACGACGATTGCACAGTTTTCTTCTTTTTTCATCATAAATGATGCGGTAGCACTGTATGGCATCATTCAATTGATTTGCAACCTTTGTGCAACGTTCAATATTTGGGTCTTGCTGCTCGAAGAGTGCGATGGCTTTATCTATGAGCGACAGGCGTTTCTTCTTCTTCCTCCTCCTCGACACGTTGCTGAGCCTCCAATGCTGGGTGAGCTCTCACAGTGCCAAGCGTAGGCATTAGCGGCGGAAAGAAGCACTACAGTACTCGGAAAAAGGTGCACAATACAAAATCTAACTTACAGCATCTCTTTCCGAACATTTTTTGACATGCGCGCAGACATGTTCGTATGTACCGTTGTTCGTAACTCGAATGTTCGTAAGTAGGGGAGCGTCTGTATTTATTAGATTCAAGGCTCGAAGTAAGCTTACAAGACATTGTGCGGTGAATAGCTCTGAAAATTTAATTTGCGCACAGTTAGTCACTGTTGTTGGACCTCGTCACAATTAAAGTGTCTTGAAAGCTGAAATGTACAGTATAGTGACTTTGATTTTTGAGGTGTCACGGGGAGCGTGTAACGACGTGACGGACGTGTCGTCCTTCTTCCTTCTGGACCTTAAGGCTTAGCATATTTTGGCATTTTAGCAAAGAGTCCACGTCCTCGCCTGGAACTTGTTTGACAACTTTGACAAGAGTGACATTAATAAAAAATAACTGTCCAGATTTGCCGAAAAACGTCCGCGATTTGTTGACAATCATGTTCCACCAAGATCCATAATGCGACTCCACAAGCACCACAACAGCAATAAAGATACCGGTAAGTCATAGTGACACGCGCTTGCCTAGTGTAATTAATAGCGCCAACACGAGTGCTAAACATGTGAAAAGTGTTAAAAGAAATATGCGCACACTCATGGAGGCGATGGAGTGACATTTGTATGTGAATGATGCAAGTTAAGCCTAGAGTTGGGCAGTTTTCTGACGTAAATCAATCATTAAACACGTCTTTATATGTGTAGAATTATAAACTGAACATATATCATCATACTCTCATATTTGAAAGTCTACAGAAGTATATGTTTTTCCAGAGAGATCAAGTGAGGTAAAGGTAAATAAGGTAAATTCCACTGATTGTCACACCCAACTAAGTGGGGACGAAATTCGTTCTACGCATTTGACCCATCTCCTGAGGGAGCGGTGAGCAGCAATGATTGCGCTTGGGAATCACATGGTGATCTAACCCCCCAATTCCAATCCTTTATACTGAGTGTCAGGCAGTGGAAGTTGATTATTTTGAGTAGTAAATAGAGTAGTAGTTATGGCTATGATTCTGGCCATGTTAGCATTAAGCACTGTATATTTTAATACCATTGGCAATTTCTTTTATCTATTACTGATCATTTTAGCCTGCAGCAATCATAAAAAATGCCCGGGAAATCCTAGAGGGACTGGCTAGGACTGTCTCAAATTATCAATAGATGACATATGTGCCACAATTTCACAAATCACCATCTATCTATCTAGTATTTATTTTATTTGTATTATTATTCTGAATGCTGTAGTAACTGGCAGTGGTAGAACATACATCACCACTCCAAATTTAATGAATTATTCTTATTCTTATTATTCTTATTCTTATTCTTATTATTGTATGATGTGTCATATTATGTAGTGAGGCATTTGTGTGACAAAAATACAAAAATAAATTAAAACACCCTATATAGCCTGGACGCAATTTGAATTCCTTGTATAAAAATATAATAATATTAAAAAATCCAAATTGTTTGCTATAAAAAAAAAAGTAGTGAAAATAGTTACTTTGCCTGGTAACGATTTACTTTTATGAAGTAATTAAATTACTAACTAAGTTACTTTTTTAAGCAAGTAACGCGTAACTATGACAAATTTTTTAAAGTAACGTTCCCAACACTGGTAATAATGCTAGTAAAAAATAAAATAAGCCCAAGATTCATGATACATATACAGTGTTCCCTCGTTTATTACGGGTGTTATGTTCCCAAAACTACCCGCGATTATTGAAATCTGTGTGAATAAATTTTTTTTTTAAAAAATCCCATTAATTATATATATTTTTTAATTTATGTTTTTTTCATTTTGGTATGATTTTTAGTTTATTGTGAATGCTTTTTCAGTCATTTATGTTATTTTTTCCATTAAATGTATGTTTTAAATATATAATAATTAATATAAATATATATTTTTCTTTTATTTAAAATGTTTTTTCATTCATTCTATATTTTTTTCATTTATTGTATATGTTTTAAGGCTAACACCACACCACACAGTTTATACATAGACGTTTATACACGACTCGATAGATGTTAACATTTTCACACATACTCTACGTATCTCTTATTTAACCCATTATGGCCTAAAGCGCCTGGCAAAACATGCCTCTAAAACCTAAGGGTGACTTTTGAGTGATCCCCCCCCCCCCCCCAAAAAAAAAAAAACACCTGAAGTTTTCCTGGAAATTCAACGATATTAAAAATAATTGATATTAGCAGATAGAAACACAATTCCAAAAACATTTCAGAGCTTACACCTGTGGCGTTCACACAAACTACTACCAGCTCAGTGGCCTTGTGGTAGAGTGTCCACCCTGAGACTGGGAGGTTGCAGGTTCAATCCCTGGCCGGGTCATACCAAAGACTATAAAAATGGGACCCATTGCCACCGTGTTTGACACTCAGCATTACGGGCTGGAACTGGGGGGTTAGATCACCAAATGATTCCAGAGCGCGGCCCCTGCTGCTTCTCACCGCTCATCGCTCCCTCAGAGGATGGGTCAAATGTGAAGAACGAATTTCGCCCCAGTTAGGTGGGGGACTATCAGTGGTACTTCAACTTTAACAAACCATTTATTATTATAAACCTTCAATCGATATTTATAAAAATCAGAAATAAATGTTGCGTCTTGGGGTATGTAATGCCAAATATATTTACCTTCATCACTGGAGCGCAGTTGTAATAACCTCGGGGATCAAATGGTAATTGTCCCTCGTCCATTCCGTTACAAAGCCGTGAAAATTTCCAACATCCTCATTGTCTACAAACATATTTCTTAACATAATGTCACTGTCAACTCGTTACACTGATTCAAATTACTCCCGCGCCGTTGTCAATCGCGTCATTTATTTCATGACTCCCGTGAATCTGCATCAACTGTAAATGCTTGGATAAAATTCCAGGACATGCTACAAGGCCCACGTCACCCTCTCGTGTATATTCTGATTCATTTAATTGGTTGAGAAACCAAGAATCGGTCAAAACTAAACAAAATGACATATCCGCTCTCCCGGGTTTAAAGGGAGAAGCGCGGTCACGCGCTCCCGGCTTTAACGGTAGACGCGTGGTCACGCGCTCTTGGGTTAAATATAGTAAGTCTACGCACTCCCAGTGTTCGAACCTTTGTAAATTTTAAAATAATGATAATAATAAGAAAATAGAATTAAACTAATATCCAAAACATTTATCCATCCATCATCTACCGGTCGGGTCGCGGGGGCAGCAGATTTAGCAGGGAAGCCCAGACTTCCCTCTCCCCAGCCACTTCAGCCAGCTCCTCCAACGGGATCCCAAGGTGTTCCTAGACCAGCCGAGAGACATGGTCTCTCCGCCGGTGAGACATGCCCGGAACACCTCTCCAGGGAGGCGTCCAGGAGGCATCCTAACCAGATGCCCGAGCCACCTCAACTGGTTCCTCTCAACGCGGAGGAGTAGCGGCTCGACACTGAGTCCCTCCCGGATGGCCGAGCTTCTCACCCTATCTCTTAAGGGAGAGCCTGAATACCCTGCGGAGGAAGCTCATTTCGGCCGCTTGTATCCGGGATCTTGTTCTTTCGGTCACGACCCACAGCTCGTGACCATAGGTGAGGGTAGGAACGTAGATCGACCGCTATATCTAGAGCTTCTAGAGCAAGATACTTGAACTCCACTTGGGGCAGAATCTCATCCCAGACCCGGAGAGGGCACTCCCTTTTCTGACTGATGACCATGGTCTCAAATTTGGAGATGCTGATTTTCATCCCAACCGCTTCACACTCGGCCGCGAACTGCTCCAGTGAGAGTTGGAGATCATGGCTTGAAGAAGCCAAAAGCACCACATCATCTGCAAAAAGCAGAGATGCAATGTTGAGGCCACTAAACCGGACCCCCTCAACACCTCGGCTGCGCTTAGAAATTCTGTCTATAAAAGTTATGAACAGAATCGGTGACAAAGGGCAACCTTTGGCTGAGTCCAACCCTCACTGGAAACAAATTCTACTTACTGCTGGCAATGCGGACCAAACTCTGACATCGGTCGTACAGGGACCGAACAGTCCGTATCAGGGGGCTCGGTACCCCGTACTCCCGAAGCACCCCCCACAGGACTCTCCGATGGACACGGTCAAAAGCACATGTGGACTGGTTGGGCGAACTCCCATGCACATGGTCAATACACAACATACGCGTCCATGTGACATGATCCATTCCGTCATGACGCATTTACGTAAAGACAGAGCATGTGCAAGCAGCCTCACCATTCCGATTGAAGTTTTACATGATGCTCGTTTCGACGAAAGGTATATACCACCCCTGTGATTCCAAATGAAATTCCATTCGGATTTAGCTTTTCATTCCGATTGAAGTGTTTATATTGAGTATTTTCCCTTCGTTTGGCTGTTCGGATTCATTCTAATTGGAATACATGGCTCCATATAAGCTTGGACGGACGCCCATTTTGTTGACAATTGATGATTAACGGGAATTTTGTAAAATTGACTAACTAAGCATTGACGGAAGGGGGTTTATGTCCGTCATTGTAATTGTCTATCCGACGATAAATTTGGGACGTTTGTCATTGACGAATGCCCACGTCTTTTGACTCACCGCAGATTACTGCCACCTTTTTCCTGGGACTGCGCAAGAGCTACTCTGATTACTAAAATGCTACAACAAACGCAAACCCAGTGTTTATTATTAATAAAAAGACATTAAAATGTCTCTCAAGCTTTGTTAGGAATAACAGCTAACAGTGTTGCAATCATGTTATGCAATAAACATGCTACAAATTATCACCACCTGCTTTGTGTCACATACTGACACCATAGCAAGTGCGATTAGAGTGACAGCCACTTTAAAGAAAATATCCAGACTCAAAATCATTACTTTCAAATCATGATGACTAAGGAACATGGCTGGGAGGTCATTGTTTGTTGTGCGGTCCACAGTGATGGTATCATTAAGTGAATTGCAAGTCAAAAACGTGTACACAATCTTGCTAACACATTCATGGTGCAAGCAGGAACAAAGTTAAAAGTAAAAAGCAGTGTTTAAAATGGTTAAATATTAGAGATGTTTCTGTTGTTTTGCTTTTTATGCAAATTGATTTTGGTGACAATCGCTGTTATTGGCTGTTAGACAGGAAATGCAAATCAGTTTTTACTTTACTTTCCCCTCCACTAACCTGCCTGAGTAAATCTTTGACGTGAAGGTTAGGTTTGAAAAAATAGTGGGCATTTCATCAGTATTGACGGAAGGTCCATCAGTTCATCAATGAGAGATGCCATGGCGGACGTCCATTTTGCTGATGGAATGGCGTATGATGGATTTGACATTACAATGCCGTTCGCCTTGAAATATTGACGGATTGACGATGACGGAAGGGTGTCCTGACTGTTGACTATTGCTGAATGACGGAGGCTCAAAATTAATTGACGCGCCCACTCAGAGGCAACTCTCGGCCACTGATTTTTGTGGGGATTCAAAATATTATTTGCCGTTGCATGATGTGGTGACATTGGATTGTACACCCTATTTCTGGGTTTAAACAAGCAAGACACAGGTGCCCGCCAGCTGTCCAGTGTCATATTATATACACAATTATATGCAGTACAAAAATTTTTCATTTTACTTAAACATTGAAGTAATCTGAAAGCTGAATTCTCGCGGTATATGTTCACAAATACTACAAGTATACATCTTGTACTGCTCCCGCTGATATGTTCGCAACTGACCTTTTTTAGGTCGGACCAATCCAGTTTTGTTTAAAGCGGGACAAAACTAGAAAACGCAGATGGCCCTGGGAAAAACACAGTTTTACTCACCGTTACCTTGTTGAATGTTGAACAGCGAGAGACATTTCATGCATTTTTATCTGGTAAAGGTTTTATTACTTTTTTTCCCCCCTAAGACGAGACCGAACACGACATTTTCATCCATTGCCGTGATTGGTCAAAACAAACGTGCACAAGATGCTGTATCGTCCAATCAGCTCAAAGTATTGTCCAGAATGTCCCTCCTTTACCGAACGGATCTGCCGAATGAAGTTCCAGATTGATAATGTGACGAACTCCCTTGAGTAAATCACAATTATCAATCTAGCTTGTAAGGTTAACACTGAAGCATATTTACCATTTCATATTAGAACATTATGGATGAAATATTGTGATCATGATTTTGCCACCGGCACACGAAGTTCACCGCGAGCGCTCATTCAATCTGAATGGTTTCAAATCTCATTCATTTGGCCACCTCTCTAAGTCTAGCCCAATCATCATCCTCACTTTCCAGCATCCACCATCCCTGAGGCGGGAGCCACGCCCATGGGCCGGGATAGCGACGAGACTGTGGCTGGAGCTTTCATTCAAGTGAATGAGAACACACGGATTGTGTGTGTTCGTGATTTTATTTAAATTTTTTTACCACAACCATTAAAAATTCATCCACTAGTACATGTTAATTTGTAAATATGGTTCAGCGTTGTTAAAAATACTATTATGTTTATTGTTTATCCTGTATTTTTATGACTTTGATGATGGCCAGCGGACGCCTTTGCCTTGCTCGCGTTAAACCAGGAAAGGAAATAGGCGTGTGCCACAGAGTTGCTCACTCATAACTGTCAACCAATCAGAGGACAAGGATGACACGGCCCCGCTCAGCCCCAGACGATGGGCTTAGAGATGGTTCTAAAAGGCACTTCCGCTCAGCCCCTGAAAAGTTAAATGGAAACGCAAACATCCGGGGCCAACCAAGGCCGACTCCAGTGGCACCAGTCTAGTGGAAAAGCGGTAACAGATAATAGAATATATATATATATAATATAGAATATATAATATATAGATGGTTATGTTGGTAGTATGGAATCCCATCATGGTGGCGATGAGAACGACTTGACTAAGGGAGCATGAGACTAGAGCCTGCTCTGGAAGAGAGGACCTCTAAACCAGAAAGAAAAAGCGCAAAGAAAACAAACTGCTGAACCTTATAGGTACAAACATTGCAGACAGCATGCTGCTAACTAATGTTCCTCTTTGTGTCTCCATTTGTTTTCCTTTTATCCCACCTTTATTGTCTCATCACCTTTTCTTGACAAACCTTATCCCATTCGTATTGTTGTCTGTATATATTGGTAACCACATGTTCCCCCCATGTGGTTTGAATGAATGGCTATTCTTCTGATGTCACTCCTTTTCTAAAAGAACGGTGTGTACTGTTCCTTTAATCGACGCCATCCATGGGGAGACGTTCACCATTGAGCCCCAAGGTGGAGGAGATGAAGACGGCTTTGCTAGAGGAGCCTGGGATTGGAGCATGCTGTGGAAGAGAGTTCCTCTGAACGAGAAGGAAAAAAAACTCAGAAAAACTCGTACTGAGCCATATAGGTACTGAAAAATAATATCTTACGAATCTGTTGAGAGGTCAATCTTCGTTAACTTTTAAAGGGTTAAAATCTCGGATCATCGATTTTATTTGATATCATTTGTCATTATTTTTTCTATATTACTCTGTTCTATATTAAAAAAAAAAATTCATCGCAAGCTTTTATTGTAATGTCACTGAAATTATTAAATGCACGTGTCTCCATTCAGATTCGACAATAGGGGTGCAACAGTACAGGTAGCCTACGGTACGGTCCGTACTTCGGTTTTGGTACGTGATTTGTGCGTAAAGAGAACAGTCCCCCCCCCCCCAAAAAAAAAAAATCCCTTTATTTTGCTCGTCACTAGAGATGCTTATTCATGTTGCTCATGTTTACTTTAACTCATCTTGTCCGGGAGCGAGTTGCCGCATTTCTGCCTTTGGGGCGGTCATTTGTTTTGTTTTGTTTGTGGTCTCTTGGGCCATGGGCTGCATCAGAGTGTGCACAACGTGGGGTTGGCGTGGACCTCGTGGCATTTCCTGGAGTTTTGTTTAGGCGTTAATGGCTGGTGCAGATTCGTGGGATGATACAGTCCGCATTACAGCAGACGCTGCACCGATCTGCCTGTTCTACTGCCCCATCATGCCCTCACTCGTAAACAAGACCCCAATTACTTGAACTCCTCCACTTGGGGCAGGATCTCATCACCAACCCGGAGAGGGCACTCCACCCTTTTCCGACTGAGGACCATGGTCTTTGATTTGGAGGTGCTGATTTTCATCCCAACTCAATCTTCACACACTGCTGTGAAGCACTCTCGTGAGAGTTGGAGATTGCGGCTTGAAAAAGCCGACAGCACCACATCATCTGCAAAAAGCAGAGATGCAATGCTGAAGCCACCAAACCGGACTCCCTCAAAGCTTTGGCTGTGCCGAGAAATTCTGTCCATAAAAGCTATGAACAGAATCTGTGACAAAGGGCAGCCTTGGCGGAGTCCAACCCTCATTGGAAACAATTTACTGCCATGCCGGCAATGCGGACCAAATTCTGACATGGTTCATACATGGACCAAACAGCCCGTATCTGGGGGCTCGGTACCACATACTCCCGAA
>NC_135438.1:27212648-27260148 GCF_051991255.1 Vanacampus margaritifer | reverse complement strand
CTGTTTCTCTGCTAAGGGTACAGGACGACTTCACCGGATCGAGGGGAGGATGAATGGGGCCATGTACCGGGAAATCTTGGGTGAGAACCTCCTTCCCTCAGCCAGGATATTGAAAATGGGTCGTGGATGGGTGTTTCAGCATGACAATGACCCAAAACATACAGCAAAGGCAACAAAGGAGTGGCTCAAGAAGAAGCACATTAAGGTTATGGAGTGGCCTAGTCAGTCTCCAGACCTTAATCCTATAGAGAACTTGTGGAGGGAGCTGAAGCTTCGAGTTGCCAAGCAACAGCCTCGAAATCTTCAGGATTTGGAGAGGATCTGCAAAGAGGAGTGGGCCACAATCCCTCCTGGGATCTGCGCAAACTTGGTGACCAACTACAAGAAACGTCTGACCGCTGTGCTTGCCAACAAGGGTTTCTCCACCAAGTACTGAGTCATGTTTTGCTAGGGGGTGAAATACTTATTTTCCTCAATAAAAGACAAATAAATGTTTAAAATTAATATAATGTGATTTCCTGGGATTTTTTTTTAATATTCTGTCTCTCACTGTTAAGATGAACCTACCATGAAAATTATAGACCGTTCCTTTCTTTGTAAAGGGTCAAACTCACAAAATCACCAGGGGGTGAAATACTTATTTTCCTCACTGTACATATATATACACATATATATATTCACAAATATATATACATATATAAACACATATAAAAACACATATACACATATATATATACATATACACACATATATATATACATATACACACATATATATATATATATATATATATATATATATATATATATATATATATATATATACAAACATATATATATACATATATATATACAAACATATATATATATACATATATATATATATACAAACATATATATACATATATATATATATATATATACAAACATATATATATACATATATACATATACATACATAAACATATATATATATATACATATATATATATATATATATATATATATATGTGTGTATGCATATATATATAAATACATATACATACTGTATATATGTCTATGTATATATATATGTATATTTAATGTTTATGTATGTATATATGTGCATGTATACTTATATACACATGTATATGTATATATAGGAGAGTCCAACCAACAACCATCCTTAAATGGACTGGTTTCAAAGTCCAAGCTTTTTGTCAAGGCAAAGCCAACTATAGTTATTCAAAATCATTTCACATTTGCACATCAACTCAGGCTTTTCCCCTGCTCTAGTTTATCTTTTATAGTCTTACATCAAATCACCAAGTCCCTGCGCATTTTGGCCACCACTGACCACCTTGGATCATTGGGACTGATCATTGGGATTTCTGAGTTAAGAATGTTAATGTGTTACATAAAACTATCACTGTAAAAGGAAATGAGGTTTTTCATGCATGCTTATACAACAATATTTCTTTTTCTTTGTTCAAAATTCTTGAACTAAATATAAATGATGTGTGCATGTTTGCAGAATTATGTTCGTGTGGTGGAGGTATGGTGGGATGAATACAAAGACTACTTCTACGCCAGTCGTCCTGAAACACTAACTCTTGCCTATGGAGACATAAGCGAGTTGAAACAATTCAGGTATGATACAAACACATAGAGCTACCCCCTTAAAAAAACGGTGTAAGTCGTATTTTGACATCAAAAATAGAAAAAAAGAAATGCCTTTAACATCTCTTCAGGAGGCTGACCACCGCTAAAATTGGCTACATGCCTTGTTAAACAGATCATTCCATTCTACCCTTGAAATAAAATTTGTAATAAACAGTATTTGGTTCAATATTTCGTGTTTCTGGGAGAGAAAAAAACACAAAATAAAATTACATGGGAGATCCGGTGACGTCATCGCATGGAATGGGCTGCTTAAACCGGTGAACTACACTAAGCGGGGTAAACGGGGGGAATATGGGGAAAAGAGATGGACGTTCGAAGGCTGCTAATGAAGAAAATGCAGGGCGAAGAAAACACGCTTGCCCCAGATGCTAGCAGTGATGCTGGTGCTACTGCGAACAAGGCCCCAATCTTTCCCGCTACTTCATCGATTATGACCGTTTTGTAGGAACTACGGGATTTCTGTAAAGATTTCCAGGTCTTTAAAGTAGAGCTGACCACTGTTAACCAGAGGATTTTTGAAGCTGAAACTCGAATTGAAGATGAAGAAGATCAAGTCCAAAATGTGGAGCAAGTTTTAGCCAGGATGCTAAAAGTCATGACCGAACAAGAAAACAAAATTGTGGACCAAGAAAGTAGAGCTCGGAAAGTGAATTTGAGCCTGTACAATGTCTGCGAAGGGGCCGAGAATGAATCAACAATGGGACACTATGTGGAGAAACTAATTAGGACAATGGTACACTATGTGGAGAAACAACTTCGGAACAGCCTGGATATTTCTCCAAGTATGAATCTCGTTATCAAAAGAGCGCACATGGCGCTGGGCCCTCGACCCAGTCCAACGGAGAATGGAGACGAAAAGCCGTGCTCCATAATCGTAGCTTTTGCGCGCTACGCACCAAAAGAAGTTCTCCGACAAGGCGTGGACTAAAAAAAACAGTGCTCTGGGAAGAAAGGAGAATGTTTTGATCAAGACTATCCTCCGATCATCCTACAAAAACGTAAGGAGTATGCAGAAGCGAAAAGGGTTTTGAAACGGCACAACATCCGATTTCAGACCCCGTACCCTTACAAATTAAGGGTCTTCTATGAAAATGGAACCAAGCTGTACCAGTCCGCAGAGGAGGCAACCACTGACATAATCACCAGAGGACTGCCGGTTACCAAGGTAACGACGAGGGAAACCCTGACAGAGCAACTGGCGCGGTTTTACACATTCAACGTCTTTAGTTGAGCTGCCTGGTAGTAGCTCTCCAAACATGGAAGTGCTACGCCTCCTTTCTTCTTAGGTAATTGCAACGTTCTATACCTGATCCTCGGTTTCTTACCCTGCCAGATGAACTTCGAGATAATTTTATCCCATTTACTAAATTCCCCTTTTGTTACCTCTTCCGGCAGGCTCTGTAACAGGTAAAAAAGCCTCTGCAGCACAATAATTTTAATCACCTCTCTGCTCTTTGTATTAAACTCATATAAGGTATCAGATTCCAACTACAAAGATCATTTTTCTAATCAATGGTTAATCAAAAGTTACTGGATTTCAACTGTTCTAGCTTTCAAGGTAATATAACCCCCAAATATTTTATTTCCTCAGATTTCCACTTTTTGTTTTTTGTATATTGATTTTATAACCTTGAGAGGTGCCCATATTCTTCCAGTGTTGACATGAGCACCGGGAAGATGTATCTGGGCTGGTTAAGTATAATAGTACATCATCTGCAAATAGAGCTATTTTTTTTCTCCTCCCCCCACATCCACTCCGGTTATCGTCTCCTTTTGTTTTATCCAATTACTCGAAGGCTCTATAAAAATGGCAAAGAGAAGAGGACTCGCCATGCATCCTTGTCGGCAGCCTCGTTCCAAATTGATAAAGTTTGATAGGCTACAGTTAATCTTAATTCTGGCTTTTGGGGTATTGTACAAGGCTTGTATGACCTTAATGAAGACCCAGTGGAACCGAAACCATTCCAGCACTTTATATAGGAAGTCCCATTGGACAGAAACAAACACCTTTTCTGCATCTATTCCTACCAATATCGCCTCAGTTTGATCTTTTATAACATGATGTAGTATGTGAAGGGTGCGCCTAATATTGTCCTGTCTCTGTCTTTGTTTTATAAAACCCGTCTAGTCTAAATGTATTATGTCAGGTAATATTATTTCTTGTCGTCTAGCTATAATGGCTGTTAACAATCTATTATCTAGATTGAGAACACTGATGGGCCTATAATTTGAGTATTCCTGTCCATCTTTTCCCTCCTTCGGAATCACTGAAATAATAGCTTCTCTTCATGAATATGGGATTTCTTCCTCCTTCAACACCTAGTTAAATGCTTTATGTGGAAATAAGTAGTGAGTATAAGCCCTCATGAAGCGATTCAGCTCCCTCCATACATCCACCATGCCCAGTTCAGATAACAGATCCTTAACTCTTTGACTGCCAGACGTTTTCAAAAACGGGTTGTCGCCAGTGCCAGCCGATTTAAGCATTTTGAGTGATCTTTCAAGGTCCACAGAAAATGTTGTTTGGACTATGGAAACACACATACTACCAAATGAAAGATTGGACTCTCAGCTTTCATCAGAAAAAGTTTGTTTCTACCTTATTCCGTTCTTCAGTAATCAACAATAGAAAATGGTTACTTTCACCGAAATTCTCTCTTTTGAAACAAAAAACGGAGAAAAAGAGCTTTTTGTGAAACGATGTTATTTCATGCACTCTAGTGAATTGTACACTTCTTTTTGTCCATGAATGATGCCACAAACACCTAAATAGTGCTTTACTTCTGTAAAACGCTTTCACCAACAATGAAAAAGTGTTTTTTGATTGCAAAATACGTTTATTTCCATTCAACAGTGTAACAATTTGACAAAACAATTTCGCAAACTATTTACAAATGTGTGCAACTGTGGTACTACTTACAATTATGTGGATGTTTCAAATACAGTTTTTCCTTTTGTAACGCTCTCCTGCGTGCAAGGAGACGCCAGGACTCGCACAACAGTTAACTTTCACTTTCACATTGGTCCGTTTTGCGTGCAAACGTTACACTTTCTTGACGGCCTTTTTTTCCGGGGAATAAAAAGCAAGTAGCAGACTGTACACACTTCCTCCGATGAATATGCATTGGACTCGGGGCACTCTCCGTCGTCCGATCGAACGTCCGCCTGTGCGTGCTCGGTTGTGTTCCGCGTTACGACACCGTCATAGCCGCCGCGTCAGCGGTTCCAATTTCGCCGTCAAGCTCGGATTCACCTTCATCATCATCGAGGATGATCACCGTCGTCATCAATGTACTATTTTAGCGTTGGTCGATGCCTTTCGTCTTGTAAGTGTAGAGCTGCTTGCAAACGCTCGCCATTGCCCGTTCCCTCCTCCATCTAGCTCCATCTAACGTCTTCTACTGCCGCGTCAATTCTTCTCAACCACAGAGTCACCACCCTCATCTTCATCATCGATGATGATCATCGTCGTCAACAATGTGCTTTTTCAGCGATGCTTTTGGTCTTTGAAAAAAACGGCTCTGGCGTTAGCTCCTCGCGACCGGCCGCCATTTTTCCTTTGTTTTCCATTCTGATCTCCTGCTCAACGCTCTAGCTCCGCCTCTACTGACGCCCACCCGATCTTGTCAAAAGAGAGTCATCGCTGCCCTCTAGGGGCCAAAAATAGTCATTAGGCTAAAAAAACCTGCTTAAAACTTTCAGGAGAGCTCCGCAAGCCTTCCCAGCACCCGTTTCAAAAAAAAAAAAAAAAAAAAATGGGAGGACGTCTTTTAACGTCTTTGGCGCTCCTCCGTAGGTTTTTGCAGAACGTCATTTAACGTCTTTGGCAGTAAAAGAGTTAATTATGGGACTGCTGCGAAGCAAGCAGCACATATTACTATCCTAGAAAAATGGGTTTATTCTTATTATGGGACTGCTTGCGAAGCAAGCAGGCACATATTGTTATTCTACCTAGGACAGTGGTTTATTATTATGGGACTGCTGAGCGTAGCAAGCAAGCAGCACATATTACTATCCTACAAAAATGGGTTTATTATGGGACTGCTGAGCGTAGCAAGCAGCACATATTACTATTCCTAGAAAAAGGGGTTTATTATTATTATAGCAAATATTCTTAGATTATCTTCCACCGATTTTTCCGCTTAAATGCGGCCCGTACCGTAGATCGCACCGGGACAAATGAGGTATCAAACGATGCGGCTCGATCGGACTCGGTGCGGCATTATTTTTCTAGGAATTCCGACTTACCATGGCGACGCAATTCCCCAAAAACTCCCAAAAAACTCCCATAGGAAATGAATGGAGAAAGGGGGAAAAATCACACACCTAAAGCACCTTTTTCCAAGACACGCTGCGCGCGCATACGTTATCCGACCGATACGAATTTTAGCTCATTTTGTAGGAATTTTTCCCATCTTTACCTCAGTGTCAAAATCTTTTTTAAGGAATGAAAGCTCTCCCCTCTGTGAGGGTTCAAAGACAGTGAGTGAATTATGCTTCTACCGCACTCTGTTGACCAATTAACTTTAGAGTGGCGGGAAAAAAGAAAAGTCTACTTCTATTTGCAAAAGTTTCACTTCAACTCGTCACCATGGCCACAATCTTTGCTCACTAGACATCAAATTCTCACATTTTGTAGTCACGAGTGTCTTCTTTCAGACAAACTAACTTTTATTTGGCTAAGGTGTCATTTAGTACCTTTATTTTTACTTTAAGCGAGCAGAAGTCGGACGAACTCGCCTATCTCTTCCATGTTAATTTGGGCGACTTTTTCCTCTTCATTTCTGATAAATCATAAGTTTTCAACCTGCTCTCATTTGGTCATTTTTCATCCGATTAAAAAAATGAGAACATGCTCGTGTTCCCCAAACCCTTGCCATTCTAACGAGCCATTTCTGGAATCTGCATGTTGAACCATTAAGTCGTGAGAGGCTCTTCTTTGAGGTGTGCGTCTCTCATACAATCTCAATGGAATGTGGGGCGCGTGATGGCTCCAAGTCAAAAATGGGTGTGCGTTCTTAAAGCGACAGTGAGATATTTTTAGTTTCTGTTGATTATGGTTAACTTCCACATTTCTTGACTGATTTTTGTCGTTTAAATTTTAAACTGTTCAGCTCATTTACAAAGTCAAATGTGTGTGCGTGAAAGGGCATTTTTCTTAAAGGGACAGTGAGATATTTTTAGTTTCAGTTGATAATGGTTAACTTCCACATTTCTTGAGCGATTCCAGTGGTTTTAATTTTAAACTGTTCAGCTCATTTACAAGAGTCAGCAGTCCCATTCAAAATTTCCGCGGGAATTTTTCTAGTTAGGGGACTGCTTGCGGAGCAAGCAGGCACATATTGTTAT
This sequence comes from Vanacampus margaritifer, assembly GCF_051991255.1. Taxonomy (NCBI): domain Eukaryota; kingdom Metazoa; phylum Chordata; class Actinopteri; order Syngnathiformes; family Syngnathidae; genus Vanacampus; species Vanacampus margaritifer. Next base: position 27,253,138 of record NC_135438.1, on the reverse strand, counting down.
TCTACCTAGGACAGTGGTTTATTATGGGACTGCTTGCGGAGCAGCAGCTTCGCTGCTTACTTTCTATAACTGCGTCGGTCATAAGTCCACGACAGCTATACATATATACTACTCTGACGTCATTCTCTCGTGAGGATTATTATTTAACATTAAACAGTCATATACAACATTTTTACCCGAACAAAATATAAACACGTTTCTCACCTCGGTTGTCCCAACAGATTAAACTCCACTTACTAGAAACTGTTCAAACCTTAGCTTTAAGTGTCCCGATGTCTTCTGAAAGCTTGCAGTTTCTGTTTATATCCCTTCGGTGTCTCCTTTGCGCCGCTTGAGTTCGCTTGTGGTCTTCATCCACATCAACCGTTTAATTCGCTCTGCCCAATTTTCCTCTGGTATCACGACCTTCAGCTCAAAGCCTCGGGCCACCAGGTCTATTGTTGCCTCTTCTGCTGGGTTTTAGACGCGTGTTTCTCCTTCATAAAACATGCTGAGTCTCGCCGAAAAAGGGGTCTGGAAGCGGATATTTTCCCCTCCAAAAACTCTCTTTGCCTATTGTTTGCGTCTTTTCAAAATCTCTGGTGCATAATCGTGGTCCAGAAATACTTTCCTTCCCTCATATTTGAAGCCCCTTTTCTGCCAAGGTATCTTGATAAGTTCTAATTTACTCCGGTAACTTTGTAGTTTCATCACGATGAATCTCGGCAGGGAATCTGGGTGGCTGCGAGACAAGTGCCCGATGTGCTCTTTCAATCTTCATATCAAAGGAGGGGAAGGTCTAGTTTTTCCCGGAGGAGTTTTTCGACGAAGACGATCATTGATTGAGCGCTCCCCTCAGCTATTTCTTTCACTCCGTGAATCCGAACATTCGCCATCCTTTCGCAACCCTGCAGGTCAACCATTCTCATCTCTATCTGCCTCTGCAGCTCCACAAGCTCCATTGTAGCTTCCTCCGAGTTCTGAGTGTGTTCCTCTGCTTCCACAACTGGCTTTGTCACTTCGTCTATTCTATAATTTGTCTTCTTAATTTCGTCCTTAATGTCATGCAAGGTCTCAGAGTTCTCCAATCGGAACTCTCGTATCTCTCGCAGTATTGTTTCCATGCTTGCCATGTTCTCAACAGGTTGTTGTGACTTCTGTTTTGTTGATCAGGCCCGTAGCGCGTTTGGCTTCTGTTAAAATTATATAATTTTATATCATTTTCGTGGCCTTTTCGTAAACAATGCTCTGTCACAACGTACGTGTACAGTTCAAACACCGTAGTAAAATCCGAAATCAGAGACTTCGCGTCCAACCAAACGACTTCAAAATTTACCACTACTTTTTCACACAGATCCCATCTCCAATGTAATTTTGCAAGACGAATACCAGCTGCAGCGCCCCCAAACAGACAGAATTCCTTAAACGTGGATAAAATGTCCACTTACCGTAATTAATGTGGCCTGGAATTCTATCCGTCTGTGAACGCCCAGCTCGCAAAACGTCCTTTTTTCGTCGGGGGTCACCATTTGTTAAAATGATATAATTTTATATCATTTTCGTGTCCAAAAAATTGGAGATGAGACTTCTTTGTGAAAAAGGCTCCTTCGAAGGATGGTTTATTACAGAGATCTCCGGTCACACAAATTGAATATCACGTAAAGAGTGTGTCAATCCAAGAGTGCGTGCCCCCTCCCTTGAGAGAGAGAGCCCTTTATACAATCCGAGTTTGAAAGCAAAACGCCCCTTGTCCTCCCCTCTGAATAAGACAACAAATTGGTTCTCACAATATGTTACATAACAGAATCTCAATTTTGCCAGCTTGCACTTTCTTCACTTTTTAGACATAACATATTCTCAGTGTTCCAGTTCGTACTTTTTCCCAAAACAGAATCTCAGTAAACAGTTTGAACTTGACAGCTCCTGATGGTAGTGGGAACAGTGTGTGTGTGTGTGTGTGTGTGTGTGTGTTCTCTCTCAAAACAGAATATGTTCTCACGCAGGACACTGAGAAGAAATTTTAGACAAAAACAAGGTACCAGATAAGTTAAGGTCGAGTTATATTGAGTTTAACATTATTACACCTGCTCTACACATCTATAACTAAATTCAACATAGTTAAAATATGAAATAAAGAATTAAAAATGTTAATAATGTTAACACTTCCAATTCTGCGCCGAAATTCCGGCTAGCTCTGTACTTTATCCTGCCAGTTCAACTGCTTTGCCCGTTAGCTTTGTCGGCTTGACTGTTAGCTTAGCACGCTCGTAGCTTTCCCCAAGGGCAAAATCCATGCTTTTATTTGACGTTCGACTTCTTCCTCTGTTCTTTGTCATTGCCCTTACTATGACACTCTTGTATTTTCCTTCAATTTCTCAAATTGACATAAGCGGGCTTTCTTAGTCTTGATGTCGGAGAGCCCACTTTTTACGCTGCCGCCATGTTTGAGTCCAGCTGGAAGTCCATTCTGAATACATTTCATTTTTTATTTTTTTTAATTTTTTTTTTCCTGGGAGATCTCAGTATTGATCATTTGAAATGTCATCATCATTGTTCTCCCTTTTTTTTTTTTTTTGTATGTGTGTTTGTGCGTGTGTGCGTGCGTGTGTGTGTGCGTGCGTGCGTGAGAAAAAAATAAAATAAATAAATAAGAATTCCCACACCGTTCACCTTAACCGAACACTTCAAAATCCAGCCAGAGTCGTGGGGCCGCCAGGAGACCCGAAGGGGGACCAAAGAAAAGAAAGAAAAGCGAAGCCCAGCACCGACCAGACACCACCCACCGGGCCACTAACCTTCACCAACCCCAGAGACATCCAAACTCCAACAAATCAGGGAAACCTCAAGGGCCCAAAGGAGAAACTGAGGAAAGGTAGAAAGGACAGACGAAGCAGAGTGAGATCCACAGACACCAGCCTCCACCGAATCAATGACCTGAGGGAGAAACAAATTGTGTCTGACTCTCGATAGATGCTGGTGTGGTGGATCTAGCATGCATGAAAATCTCCACCAAAGAGGGGAGCCGTCGACCCCCGCCAGGACAGAGCAAGCGCAACACCTCAAGGCCCCCCAGGCCGCGGCCGCGCCAAAGGACGACCCCCGGGCCCCGCAGGGGCCACCGGCCGGAGAGCAAACCCCGGAGCAGGAGCGCCCCCCACCCCAACGCGGCCCGCGCCCCCAACCCAACGCAGCAGGACGGGGCACTGCAGGCCCACCAGGCACCCCACCGGCCCACAACCCCCGCTCCCCCCGCGGAGGCAGCGGCAGGGCCGCAGAGAGAGGGGGAGAGGAGGAGGAAGGGCGACGAGGGAGAAGGGACAGGGAGGCGGAGGACGCGCGGGGAGAGGTGAAGAGGGAGAGGAAGCAAGGGGGAGGAAGGGGGAGGGGAGAGGGAACCACGGGGCACCCCGGCGGCCCACAGGCCCCGACCCGCGTCGCCGGACCCAGAGCGACGGACCGCGCCGGGGCGGCGCCGCCCCGGACACCAGGGAGAGCCCCGCAACACAGCACCCACCACGAGACCCAGGGAACGACCAAGACGCAGCCGCCACCCAGCAGCCAACAGAGGGGCAGACCCGCCCACGCCCAGCCAGGGGGGACAGCACCTGTAGAGTTAGTCCCCTGGCATGCAGTGAATCCGAATATTAGCCTTTAGTGCCCATTGGAGGTGAATCTGCTCGATCCTGTTGGCAGCAACTGGGTTCCTGACTATAAAAACACAACCATTAGTAACAAACTGCCAAATGCAGAGACATCAATGTAAGTTATCACGATGTGGTGGCTCTCGCTAACAGGCAGAATTAAATAACCAGAATTAGGTTAAAATATTCTATATACGTAGACCATATTTCTATGAATTTTGATATTTGTTTTTTATTTGAGGCCGATATTTTTTCCATTAAAATGTGATTTATGAGGAGGTTAGACCATTGGTCGATATTCAGAGTTTGTTTATTTTTCCAGTTAACAAGAATTGTTTTTTTAGCGATAGTAAGGGCTACAAGTGTAGATTGAAATTGTTTATGTGGTAGGTCAGTTGTTGTTAGGTCACCTAGCAAACACAAGTTTGGAGATAAAGGTATCCTACAGTCCAAGATAGTGGAAAGTTTTTCTAAGACTTTAGTCCAGAAATACATAACCGGGGTGCATAACCATAAAGCATGAAAATAAGTGTCTGTAGTGTTTTGTAAACACTGGAGACAAATGTCGGAGTCGGAGAGGCCCATTTTCTTCATCATATATTGAGTAATGTATGTTCTATGGATTATTTTGTATTGGATAAGTTGTAAATTTGTGTGTTTTGTCATTTTAAATGCATTTTCACAAACTTGAATCCAAAAGTCAGATTCCGGAGCTATAAACAAGTCTGTCTCCCATTTTAAGATGGGTAAAGACATTTTATCCGTATATGAAAGTAACTTATATATTTTTGAAAGTTTTTTTGTTGTTGTCGGAGAAAGCTTGGTAATATCTTTAGCTAAGCCAGGCGGTTGGAGCGTACCCTGAAGTGTTGGAATTTGTTTCTTTATCATATTTTTAACTTGCAGATAATGTAAAAAATTTCCGTTTGTTATTTTGTATTTTTGGAGCAAAGATGTATATGATATAAACATATTATCTGAGAAGAGATGGTGAAGATGTGTGATTCCTTTCTGCTCCCACACACCTAAATAAAACGTTTGGTTGTTAATTCGAAAGTCAGGGTTATGCCATAGGGGAGAAAGCCCACAGGGCTCCACTTGGGCTTTTGTAATTTCTAATGCCTTCCACCAAGCAGTCAGGGTGGCGGAGATCATTGGGTTTTTAAAACAATTATGTCGCTTAATCGATGTTGTAATAAAGAGTAAATCTAGAAGTCTGAGGTTATTACAATCCTTCTGTTCTAGTTCCAGCCAACAGTTAGTATCTCTGTTGGGTTGTGCCCATAGAACGATATATTGTAGCTGGTTAGCTATATAGTAGTACATAAAATTTGGTGCCTCTAGACCACCTTTGGATTTACTTTTCTGAAGAGTAGATAGACTAATCTTTGCTTTTTTTTTTTCCAGTAAAATTTTGTAACGGCTGAGTCCAACAACTGGAACCATTTAGCCGTAGGTTTAAATGGAATCATTGAGAAAAAATAGTTTATTTTAGGTAAAACTTTCATTTTAACGGTGGCTATTCGTCCTATTAAAGAAATAGGAAGATTATTCCAGCGTTCCAAGTCACTATGAATGTTATCCAGAAGTGGAGAAAAATTTAAATGAATTAAATCAGTTAATTTAGGTGAGATTTTTATGCCTAAGTATTTTAAATTACCTATAGGAAATGAGTAATGTGGGTCCTGGCTTGCAGGGTTCCATGGATTTTCTGTAATAGGTAGAAGTGTTGATTTTGTCCAGTTAATAGAATAATCTGACAACTGTGAGAATTTAGTTATTAAGTTAAATACTTCCCCTAACGAAATCGCCGGGTTTTCTAGATAAAGTAAAATATCATCGGCATATAGATTAATTTTATGTTCTGTTACCCCAGAGTGAATTCCTTGAATCCTTCTTTCCTGGCGTATGGCTATTGCAAGTGGCTCGATAAATATTGCAAATAATAAAGGGGATAGTGGGCATCCCTGTCTTGTGCCTCTCTGTAAAATAAAGATCTTAGATATAATCCCGTTAGTAGTAACTGTAGCTTTGGGAGAATCATATAATACTGACACCCAGTGGATAAATGATTTCCCAAAGCCAAATTTATTTAAAACAGCAAAGAGGAAGGACCAGTTAACTTTGTCAAAAGCTTTTTCTGCATCCAACGATATAATAACTGCCTTCTTATCATGCCGCTGTGACATGCTAATAAGGTTAAAGAGCCTCCTAATATTATTAGTAGAGTGACGATCTTTAATAAAGCCTGTTTGGTCGCTATGAATAATTGTCGAGATTACTGTTTCTAATCTAGATGTGAAAGCCTTAGTAATAATTTTGATATCAGTGTTAATTAGTGAAATCGGACGGTAACTTGATGGAAGGGTGGGGTCTTTTTCTGGCTTTAATAAAAGTTTAATTGCTGCTGTATTCATGTGTGGACGTATGTAACCATTAGTTTTAATTTCTGTTACTACTCTTAAGAATAGCGGAGCAAGCATTAACCAGTAGTGCTTAAAAAATATAGCCAGATAACCATCTGGGCCAGGTGCCTTGCCATTAGGCATACTATCTAGAGCACTGTACAACTCGTTTATAGTAAGTGGCGCTTCTAACATATCTTTATATTCAGTAGTTAACTGAGGCATATTTAAGCTACTGAGGAATGCCTCAATATGCTCAGGGTTAGGTTTGTTAGTTTCTGAGTATAGGTTGCGATAATAGTTGTAAAAAATTTGATTAATTTCTTCTGGTGATTGTGTTCATTCACCAGTTGTCCCTTTAATAGCCGTTATAAGAGATTTTTCCCGATTGCGTTGAAGTTGGTTTGCAAGAAATTTACCTGATTTGTTATTATATTCAAAGTTGTTGTATCTCAATTGTTGTATTATAAACTCTGTCTTTTTAGTTAGCATATCGTCTAACTGTATTTTTGTATTTTGTAAGTCAGTCCATATTTGGTCATTTGGGTTTATTGCGTACTCATCCGTCAGTTGTTTAATTTTATCTTCCAAGTCATTTTCAAATTTTTGATCCTGTTTCTTTTTATAAGATGAATATGATATAATTTTACCTCTAATTACTGCTTTCCCAGCTTCCCAGAGAAGAGATGGCGATAGGCCTGGAGAGTCATTTATTTCCAAAAAGTCTGCCCATTCTTTCCTTATAATTTTATCAAACTCTGCATCGTTTAGCAGAGAGATGTTAAAACGCCATGTTGGTGGTGGTTTAAAGGTATAATCAACTTGTAGGGAAAGTGAGACTGGTGCGTGGTCGCTAATAATAATAGGATGTATTTTTGTAACAGTTTTATCAGCAATAGAGTTATTTGTAAGAAAATAATAAATTCTTGAAAAAGACCGGTGTACAGCGGAAAATAAGGTAAATTCCTTCTTATTTGGGTTTTTAAGTCTCCAGTTGTCGACGAGGCCAAAATCATCCATATATTCCCCTATTACTTTAGTAGATTGTAATCGCCTTATACATGTTGTGTTATTAGAACGGTCTATTAATGGATTTAAGACTGTGTTAAAGTCTCCTCCAATAATAATAGTAGAGTTCGCTGCTAAATCAAACAGCTGAGAGAAAAATTCATGGAAAAAGGCCGGATCATCATTATTAGGGGCATATAAATTGCCAAGTGTATATATCTTATTAAATATAGTTACCTGAATAATAATGTATCGGCCCTCTGGGTCTGTTATTGTATTATTTAGAGTAAAGAGTAAATTCTTATGTACGAGTATACAGACTCCTCTTTGTCTGCTGTTATAAGGGGCAGAGTATGCTTGGCTAAAATTCTTATCAATAAGTAATTTTTCTTCAGATTTTTGTAGGTGGGTTTCTTGCAGGAGGCAAATATCTGCTTTTAATTTTAAGAGATGGTCTAAAGTTTTTATTCTTTTTGCCTGTGAGCGAGCGCCACAAACATTCCAGGAAACCAGAACTAATTTATGCATACAAACAATATAGGCTCAGTCCTGTGTAAATATCTGCATAGGCCATTTGTCAATACTGGCATGTTATAGGATAGAATCAAAGTAGTTAGGTGATTTATATAATTTGTGTAAAATATAAGGAAATGTGTAAGTAAATATAACAGTGAAAAAACGGGTAGGGATGTGAAAGTGAAGGACGTTAGTGGGGAGTTAAACAACATTATAATACACCAGTAACTGGTAACCCAAGCGAGATATTTTTTATTTTTTTTTGTTTAAATCTACTTTTAGATATATTTATGTATTATTATTATATTTATAATATAGCGTAAACATAATGAGTATTCATATTTTAGGTTTTATAACCACATATACATTATATGTATATGTATACATCTAATAATCAAACAAAGTTTAGTTCCATCGATGCTAATTAGAACAGCCAGGGAGTGGAGTTGGGGTTCCGGAATAGTTGGCCATCGATGTATAGTTTATCAACGACCATCATAGTCCGTTTACCCTCCTGCCTATTTTGTTTCATTATAGGAAACAGTACCTTTCGCCGCTCATTAATCTCTCTAGGGAATTGGTCATTCATTCCGAATGAGGTCCCTTTAAGCTCCCGTCCTTTACTTTTAACAAATACTTTTTGTTTAAAATGCTCAAATTTGGCGATAATAGGACGGGGTCTGTTGCCCCTACGGGCTCCAAGCCGATGTACCCGGTGAAAGGAGATATTATTTACCGTCTCCTGAGGAATTTTTAACGATGTCGTCATAAATTTTTTTATCTCAACCTCTGGATTGTCAGAGGTGTTCTCGGATATACCTAAGAATATTAAATTATCCTGCATGCTACGGGATTGAACATCCAGAATAGTTTCTTTTAGCATTTTATTTTCCTTTTTAATGGTTTCTAACTCGGCTGAAACAGTCACGAGTGTAGCGTGTATCTCGGTATTGTTGTGTTGGAGATCATTTATTTGTTGGCTGAGGAATTCCATACTTACCTTAAATCCCTTCACCTCCTCGCAGATTAGGGAGAGGACCTCTAACTTTTTATTTATGGACTCCAGCATACTGACCGAGACCTCCGTAGTAGTTAGGTCGTCCGTGTCCGTCGCTGAGTCATTCTTTCTCTTTTTAGAGGGTTTCTTAGACGGTTTCTCGACGAAAGAGTCCTCCATCGCGCAGTTGTAAAAATAACCGTCAATGAAGCGTTCGAGGTCCTCCACGTTGGATGGTATTCCAAATCTGTCGGATGAAAGAGAAAAGAGAAAAGCCAAGATATATGATGGTTAAACTCGAATTAGTTTAGCCTAATAGAGCTAGTTCTATCTTAGCAGCAGGGCGCTGCCATGTTGGGGTGTCCCAGTCTCGCTGTAGGTCTCGCGATAATCACAGCATCTCGCGCATGCGTCTCTGAATACATTTCAAACACTACCGCGATCATAAAGTTAGTCAAAGTTATTGAATCCGCTAAGCTTCCTAATTAGCTAAACTTAGATGGCTGCATAAGTAACACACATCATTCATTTGAGATAGACATGCTGGTTGTGTACAAAGATAAACAGAAGTCACTTGATGTCAGTCAAGTACATAGAGTCCGTTTATGCCCCGAATTATGTAAACTTTAAATTAATTTCGAGCGGCAGGATTCTTGAGGATAATACCGATAGTAACCGCTGGAGGGCACTGTTGTACCATATAACTTCCTCGGGGCGTTGTTTCCAAAAAAAAAACACATAGCTGATTTTTAGACCAGACCATAAAAGTGGTCTGGGAACTGATAGGCAGTCCTATTGCTAGTTTGCTTGCTGAATCTTATTACTTCCTCTTCACCCTGCACCCTTTGTCTCGTTTATCTCTCCCCTCTCTCTTCTACTTCTTGAGGGAGGCAAAGACAAAAATTCCCTCTCGGGATTGGAAATGTACTTTTGCTATCCAATCCGCTACGTCGTCACCTGGAGCCACCGCAGCTGCATGCTGGTTGTTACGTAACAGACGCGACAATAGCGAGCGTTTACCATAACACGCAATTGTGCCAATTTCTGCCAAAGTATAAAACATTCGATAAAACCACTATCAATACTATGACATTCAATAAATATTAACATACTTACATTTATGTGTCTCCTGCTTTTTGTTATTTCCTGGTGTGGCCATTACTTCCGCCTGTGTTGCCGAGGGGGTTGTGACTGTATAAGAAAAAAACCTAGGGAGGGCGGCGTCTATCTTCGTGAAAAGGGACCTGCAGCCGTTGTCTGTAAAGGCCTGGATACACCGATCCGACGTTGGCCAAATGTGACCGACGCCTACCCCCTGTGGTGTCCGCGCAGATGTCGTTACGTCGCATAGTACAATGACATAAATACACACAGCACCGACACCGACTATTTCATTAAATTGTGCGAATACTGTAAGTTTATTCCTAAAAGCAACCGGAAACCTCTTTACGGGGTCAGGATATAAAAACGTAAATAACTCATACCGGTGTTGACAGCAGCACCAGGGTAAACGCGGCGGCCAGCTGGTGAAGCTAAAATGGGCGCTGGAACAAGCTTCGTCTCCTGCTCGTTCCCAAACAAATGAATGTACTCCGTTGTGGCTTAACCTGGACCCTGTCGACTCCTGGCTGCTACCGATCGTCAGCTCACCTGAAAAGCTTCGGCCGTGCTGCCCTCCGTGTTCTGGACGCGGTGCCGACCTCCAGCTTCTGAAGGAGCATCCTCGATAACGCCGGACGGAAGAGCCATGCACCCCTGCTGCTCCCACAAGGATCACGCTGTTAAATGGGCATTCATTGACAAACAAAATGTTTATTTTGAGGGAGTTTTTCCTTCCAACAACTTGGATTTCCTCTGCCTGACAGAGACCTGGACTGTCGCCGGTGAGTCCAGCGCTATGATTGAATTACTACCACCTGGCTGTGCTTACTTGGACGCTCCGAGGACGTCGGGCCGAGGTGGAGAAACGGCGACTATTTTTTTTTAAAGCAAATTTAAATGTAAAGATGTCTATTTACCACATCGATCAACAGCTTTGAAGTCGGCCAACCTGTCACTGTGCTGTGCTGTGTCATTTACCGACCTCCAAAATACAACAAGGACTTTGCAAATCTTCTTGCAGGAATTATACTGAAATATGATCATATCCTCTTTTTGGGGGACTTAGTCACGTGTGCTTTGCTGAAAAACCATAAAGTTGAGTTGAGTACTGTTTATCCGCGTCACTTGCTCTTCTTGCCCCGTGCGTTGATTCGTGAGCTAACAGCCAATCACAGTGATCAAATGCCTCCGACGCCCCCGACTGATTCAACGTGTCAAATTTGCTAGAAACGCAACATCCCCCGACATATTCCAACTCGATCCGACTTGACAACAGCAATTTATACACTGATCAGACGGCGCATGCCATTCGGCCCTACGCTGTTCGACTCCCAACGTCGGATTGGTGTATCTAGGCCTTAACCCTACCCCTCCAGTTTATGAATGACGAGAATTGGGAAACTCCATCATCGCGAACGCATTCCGAGGGCTGAGGGACAAGACTAGCGGTATTGGGATTGAGCCTTAAACCCTGTGGCATCAAAGAATATAAGAAACAGGATATACAAAAACTGTGATATTCACCAAGTCCCAAGTATTCAGGAAACGTGTACCTTACATTAAATCCCACTTCCCACGCCCACTTTCATACATACAACTTCTCATCATTACCAAATCTCTCATACTGCACAGTGGCCACTTGGTTAAATGCTTTGTCCAGTAACCAGAAGGTCGTGGGTTCAAGTTTATCTCCGACTGTACATTGCAATTTGTATCCATGATAATTGGTTACATGCTAATGAAATGCATTATAATTTCACTGAAATGATTAATAGCAAGTGCCTCTATTCAGCATTGCTTTCAGCATCAGATGTCACTTTTCAATATAAATACACCACCAGCCATGATTTTGAAACAGACAAGTTAGGTCAGTGGTTAGATTATTTGCCTGCCACACAGTCGTCCAAGCGGGGTTCGAACTCCGATTGGACAACATGCAATATTGAATACTTTTTTTTCTTCTTTTTTTTCTTTTTCTGGAGAGCGCAGTATTGTTCATTCGATAATTTTACCAATTTGACATGTCATCATCATTGCTCTCTTTTTTTTCTTTTCTTTTCTTTTTTTTGTGTGTGCGTGCGTGCGAGTGTGTGTGTGTATTCATCAGTTCACCTAAAACCTATTAAAAAAATCCCATACCGTTCACCTAAACCGAACACTTCCAGCTAGAGTCGTGAAGCCGTCAGGAGACCCGAGGAAGGACCAAAGAAAAGAAAGGAAAGTGAAATCCAGCACCGACCGGACACCACCCACCAGGCCACCAACCAGAGTCCTTCACCAACCCCAGAGACATCTAAATTCCAACAAATCAGAGAGACCTCAAGAGACCAAAGGAGAGACTGAGGAAAGGAAGGAAGGACAGACGAAGCAGAGTGAGATCCACAGACACCAGCCTCCACAGATTCAATGACGTGAGGAAGAAGCAGATTGTGTCTGAGTTTCGATAGATGCTGGTGTGGTGGATCTGGCATGCATGAAAATCTCCACCAAAGAGGGGAGCCGTCGACCCCTGCCAGGACAGAGCAAGCGCAACACCTCAGGGCCCCCCAGACCGCGGCAGCGCCAAAGTACGACCCGCTCGCTAACAGGCAGAATTAAGTAACCAGAATTAGGTTAAAATATTCTATATACGTAGACCATGTTTCTATAAATTTTGATATTTGGTATTTATTTGAGGCAGATATTTTTTCCATTAAAATGTGATTTATGAGGAGGTTAGACCATTGGTCGATATTCAGAGTTTGTTTATTTTTCCAGTTAACAAGAATTGTTTTTTTTGTGATACTAAGGGCCACAAGTGTAGATTGAAATTGTTTATGTGGTAAGTCAGTCACCTCGCAAACACAAGTTTGGAGATAAAGGTATCCTACAGTCCAAGATAGTGGAAAGTTTTTCTAAGACTTTAGTCCAGAAATACATAACCGGAGTACATAACCATAAAGCATGAACATAAGTGTCTGTAGTGTTTTGTAAACATTGGAGACAAATGTCGGAGTCTGAGAGTCCCATTTTCTTCATCATATATTGAGTAATGTATGTTCTGTGAATAATTTTATATTGGATAAGTTGTAAATTTGTGTGTTTTGTCATTTTAAATGCGTTTTCACAAACTTGAATCCAAAAGTCAGATTCCGGTGCTATAGACAAGTCTGTCTCCCATTTTGAGATGGTAAAGACATTTTATCAGTATATGAAAGTAGCTTATATATATATATATATATATATAAAGTTGCTACATTGTGGGGCCCATACACGCATGTGTTTCCAGGTTTAACTACCATTGTGGGGACCGACTTGGTCCCCACAAGTTCAGACCTCTTTTTGAGGGTCAAGTCTTGGTTTTAGAGTTTACGTTTGAATTGGGTTATGGTTGAGGTTAAGCCTGGTACACACATAAGGATTTTTCAAATCTTATAATATTTTTTATATTTGTCAGATCCCACACATAAAGATAAAAAAAATCGGGCATATAACAGTTTTGGTCATATTGTCTTTGGGGTGCTCAGATCAGATCATCTCATCACAACTCCGCATACACAAAAATGTTCTTCTACCACTAGTCAAGAATCCAGTCCACCGAGGGAAAACTTTGACAAACACTTTTTTTTCATGTAACTTAATTGAACAATTCTAAACAATATACAAATAAATTGTGAACACTACACAAATATGTTATTAATACAGAAAAAAACTAACAGAAGCTAGGGGGCAGGGGATATATTTAAATAAAAACATCTCTAAAAAAGAGCTTTCTTGTTGATAGTGACTTCACAAACAAGACCAGGCACTTCGGGGTATGTGGCAATGTTTGCCGAATGTTTCCGAAGGTGATAGGAGACGGCAGAAGTATTAAGTGTTTATGTTTGCAAGGAAATAATTGCTTTGGAAATGATTTCTGCTTCCTGGGCAACCCACGTTTATACAAAAATTACACTGTGTAGGCATATAGGCTGTGGTTTAAAAAAAAAAAAAGAAAGTGGCGCTCGAAGCCGTGATCACGCGCTTGCGGGGTAAAAACACTAATCTCTACCCTACGCGGGGCCACACATTTGACTGGGTAAAAGTGCATCATCATCACACAATTCACGGCAACACTTGCTCCTTGTAACCACTTGGTATTCATTAAATAAGTGGATGAACTTCAGGTAAGTAATATGAATGTGTTTAATGTACAGGCACTCGTTTGTCATGTCAGAGAGCTTCTTTGTATGGGTACATTTCGTTCACGTCACAGTCTGCGAAGTCAGCTGGCTAGGGAGAACCTCCAATTTTCTTCGTAAATATTGAACATGTTCATTATTTAAGACTTCGGCCCTGACTGGTTTTGGACCAAATTATCAGGACAAAACCACTCTTAACACAGCTCAAACAAGAAGATAACTTACAGCCATCAAACTTTTTATTCCGTGACCCAAGTGTCATAGCAAATTGTTTGCTGCTGAAATGTGAATAAAGCCCTTGTTGAACCAGAAATACGACATAAGACCGTATCACATGACCGAGACAAGATCTGCGTTAACAGCAGCCCGTATCTGACTGACCGCTGCAGGTTTGGGAGGGTCCGCGCACGTAAAGAGTGTTGATTTTTCTGCCGGCCTTGTTCAATGTTGCAAAACGTTGCACAGCCTCTTGCCACACTCTCTCAAACTCCCTTTATCCTCTCAAACCCTCTCTCACCTCTTTTTGAACATGATCAAAATTTGATTGCGACCAAAAAGGGTTTGGGTCTGCCAAATGGGTCCTCGTGTGCCAAAAAAAAATAAAATTTGAGATATAGATTTATTCGAAATCTGCACTTAATTCCCTTTAAAATGATATATATTACATGGGTGTACCTCAAAAATTGACTAAGTTTTAATGTTGGAAGTTTAAATCTGTCGTTTTGAGTAAAAGGGGTTTAAAGTTTTGGTACTTCCATCTTTCAAAGTTCCATAGCAACCAGTATCTTAGGAAAAAGATCTGAACCTAAAATTGAAATGAAATATCAATGGAAAGTCACTTCCAATCGCAGGAAAGGCCATCGTCCGAGATTTGAACCCTTTAAATGTTTTGGAAGTTTGACCTCTGAACAGATGAATTCAGTCTCAACTTTGAAGATCTCATTCATCTTACAATTTATCTTCTGAGTTTTGTTATTTTATTGTTGCTCCTTGTGGTATTTTATTGTTTAAATGAGGTCATAATACCGTAGTGAGAAATGTGATTTAATAATTTTGTGTGCATTAAAAGATTATTTGTAATTTGGTGTGGCTGTGACAAATAGGTTTATTGATAACATCATGGCTGTTATGTCTCAAATGATTTTGGTCACATCAAGAAAATTAAAACGTTATGATGGCTTAACAGAGTTTAGCCCCCCCTTCACCCCACCACCACACACCCCAATACACATAAATACAAAGCACAAAGACTGGATGTGTCCGAATGTGCACCCTACTCCCTACTGAGGGGTCACGAAAACTTAGGGCACTCTAAAATACCCACAACACACTCTGAAAAGTAGTGAACATCGCTGTGCACTCAACTGGGTTGATCTACACCACAATACATTGCAGGCATGGGGGGAAAAAATGGCATGAGCATAAAAGCAATACATGAACTCGATACTACAGAAATAATTCGTTAGTTGAAAAACATGTAAGACAAAGGAAATAAAATACCGTTTTAAAACATTTTTATTCACAACAATCTGGGATTTATTTGCTGTTGCGTCATGACAAGTACGGTGTCATGACAAGTACAGTGGTCACGTGATATGTGACAGCAGCAGCGCACAAGAGTTACTGAGATTAATAAATGCTACAACAAACGCGAGTCTTTAAAGGAGGGGGTCCTTTAAAGACTCACGTTTGTTGTAGCTGTAATGACAGGATTGCTCTATATTATTTATTTGGTTGTTACTAACATAACTATGAGATTCGTTTTTCAGAAATCATTTCCAGTTTAATAAGTTTTGTAGAAACTTTATTTGGATGTCACAACGCCGCGTAGTGACGTAGAATGGTGGCAGCTCTCTGCCGAGCAATGTGAAACACGATAAAGAAAGCAAGAAAAGTCTCATAGCGTTCCTAAAGAAACAACATGTGATCAAGAGCGTCACCCTACCCCACGCCATGCTCTCGTAATTAACCAGATGGATTCAAGAGTTTTGATCGTCCCTTTAGGAATGCAGAGAGCCTGCCGCCATTCTATGTCATGTGTTGCGACGTAAATAACAATAGCAGCCTACATTTCTACAAAATGTATTAAACTGGAAATTATTTTTGAAAAATGAATCTCAGTTTCGTTAGTAACAACCCAATAAATAATATAGAGCAACCTTGCCATTACAGTCAGTATTCCTTTTAATGCTATGTACGGTGTTGCAATCATGTTACAGTATTTTTAAACATGCTGCAAATGATCACAACCTGCATTGTGTCACATTGTAACACCACAGCAATGTGATTAAAGTAGCTACCATTTTAGCCAAGCCCTCAAAATCATTATCATTCACATCATGATGACTTAGAAACATGGCTGGCTGGTCATTCTTTCTTGTGCGGTCCACAGTAATGGTTCCATTAAGTGAAATGCATTAAATGGACACAATCTTACTCAAAACATTCATGGTGCAGGCGTGAACAAACAAAGTAAAAAGCAGTGATTTTGATTAAAATAGTTAAGTATTAAGAGATTTTTCTGTCATTTTGCTTTTTTTGCAAAATTATGTTGGTGACAATCGCTGTGATTGGCTTTGCTAGACAGGAAATGCAAATCAGTTGTTATTGTTCTCCCCCAGTAATCTGGTTGAGTGATTTATCTTTTTCTATTTCATTACAAAAATATATCAATATAAACCCTGAATTTGACCTAGATATGTTCCCGCCTGTATTTTTAATATGTTTGGAATTTTATTTCATGAAACCATGACAGTAATTGGTGTCATAAACAATGACTTTAGAAGTATTTTATGTAGTGCGCTCTATCTGCATTTAGTTGTCAGTAACACCTAATGCATGGAGTTTGATGCCAGCCTGACAAAAAAGTGGCAATTCCTGACAGAAGGTCCGTCAGTCTGTCAATACTGGTGGGCATTCCATCAATATTGACAAAAGGTCAGTCAATGACGGATACCATGGCAGACGCTCTTTTTACTGAGGGAATGATGTATGACGGATTGATGATTACAATGCAGTTCAACTTGTGTTATTTATGGATTGATGATGACAGAAGGGCGTCCTGACTGTTGAACATTGACGAATGATGGAAGCTCAAATTTCATTGACGCGCTGAGCTCTGGTCATTGCCCTCCCACATCTTGGCCTCTCAGACCTCTTGGCTCTGTCTCTTATGCCAACATATAGAGTAGACCCTTGGTCAGCAGAGAACAATTGTATAATAAGTTATCACATAAATAAGCACTTTACTATTTGCTGCAATTGAAATGCTACGCCCACACCCACACACAAACCAGATACATGTTGTTGTTTTTTTATCATGGTGAGTTTAGTACCGCCTTTTGTTGCACCTTCTGAATGGCAGGTAAATGAGGGACGGTGGAGTCCGATAAATTCCGTAGAGAAAGGACGGGGGAGTCCTGTGTACACTTTAATTGTGTGAAATATTGTGTCTGCGTTTTTGTCTGTGTGAGCTCTTGTGTGTGTCCGTTTGTCATATTGTCTGAGAGAGTAATACTTTTATAATGTGAGAGATATGAGGTGGAAATTAGATTGCGGCGTCGGAACGTTTGTGTAAATGTTTGTAAATTGTCCCCCTCAGTCTGTCTGTCTTGTGGGCCCGTGCGTGTGTGTTTGTCTGTAAAAGAAGTCTAGAAGGATTTAAATTGTGTAAAAGGAATTGCTAGATAGGGTCTATACGTCTGTACAATTATAAGTTGGAAATAAGTGGTATCAAACCTTGAGGTGCGTGGGCCGAAAGTGGTCCTGTCAGGGGTTAATAACCGGCCTCCGGGAAATTTGTGAGGGAAAATAAAATAAAAATATATATAAAATAAAAACATTGTGTGATTGAATAAGGTTGACTTGAATAACTAAGGGGCTTAACTGAATGGATTGGTACTCAAGGGAGTTGATATGAGTACTAATTTAAAGTAAGTCAAAATTTGCATTGCTTTGAATGGTGAATATATGTACTAAGGGGGGCGTCTGTTCGGTGACTAATCCTGAGGGAGTGAGTGTGTTTTATGACTATGCCCATCTGGTGAGTGGCGACCAATCGGTGGTCGGTCCGTGCTTGTTCTTGTGCCATGCTTGTGTGGAGCAGTCGGATTGGACATTCTTGTAGCAGAGTTGATCGACGGCTGCTGATTGTTGGTCATCCGCCTCTTTAGAGAGGGGGGAGGTGAGAATTGCACAGACCCCAGTTGGGTTGCCTTGTTGAGAGGAATTAGTTATTGTAAATGTGTCCTGGAGGCATGCGGCAAGAGAACTATTATGCATGTTTAGGTGTGTTTGAAAAGAGAGAGAATAGTTAAATAAAAAGGAAGGAAGTAAGGGATGATAATTAGTAATTAACAAAGAGCGATAGATGAAAAAAATTTTGATGAAAAAATATTCAAAATTGCTGTGTGCTTTTGTTCTTTAAATTTACATTTTTCTTTTTAACTTAATATGACAAGAGTACAGATAGTAGGAAAATGATTGGTGACCGATGTAAATTATGTATTACACAATTTCTATTCTAGGTTTGATTGGCAATAAAAAATGTGATTAAGTGGCAGGCAAATATGTGGCGTTCTGATGATTTAGGTGAATTTTTTTTTTTTTTAAATAACTTTAGAAATAAGGTGTTATATGACACAACGCGGCAGTTTTAGAACCCAGACGCAGAGATAGAGGTTGAGGCTAAAGCAGCTTTTATTAAACAAAACAAAAGTTCCTCGTTGAGAGGGAGAAAACAAAAGCTATTCAAAGTTAACTAAAGGCGCTCCAAAAGGGAGGAAGTCTAAACTACAATCAAAACAATAATCAGTCCTTAACTAAAACAATACTATGGCTATTCAAAGTCCTTCTCTCAAGGGACAGGGCAACAAGGCTGTGGACGGTAACAGGCTTTAGTGGCTCTGACAAAAACACTTAGGCACAAGACAGGGGAGACGCAGACCATTTAACACATGAGGGTAATGGGAAACAGGTGGACACAATCAGGAATCAGGGTTTACACTGACACCACACGAGGAAGGGCAAGTGACCTGAAACGAGAGGAGCCAGAATTTTCAAAATAAAACAGGAAACGACAAGACAACCTCACCGCGGTGTGACATTATAACATTGAATTTAATAATTGAATGTAGTTCTTAAGGGCTATAAGGGATCTCTGTAAGAACACAGATTTGTCCATTGTAGTTTTTGGATGAATAAGCCACATAGTATTATTTAATTCAATAAGGAGGTAGTAAAGTTAAACAACTTAAAGTTATGAAAATGTACTTCTAACTTTTGGTATATTGATGGCATTAAGTGTTAGACTGAGGAATGGCATTTGACAATATTTTTTGGGTTACTATTGTGTTAATAACTCCAAGTGGTATAGAAAATGTACTGCTGGGTCTGAGTGGTAATCAATGATGAGTGATATTTGAAACGAAGTAGAGGAGTGATTTAACGTTAAGCAATAAGGACATTTTCATGCGTAATATTATGTTACTTCACTACATTAGGTAGATGTGGGAGCACCAGTAGTTGGTTGTATGTTTGAATGTGAATCACCAGTGGTTGGTTGTATGTTTGAATGTGAATCATTCAATAATGGGAATGTTAAAAAGGGATGGATAGGCAGATAAGTTGAAGATGAAGAAGAAAGTTCAGCAGAAGGTGTGTGTGCGTGTGCAAGGTGCCATAAATACTTAAGTTAATAGTCCCTCTCCCAGGGGGGTACGAGGTGAAATTAGACTAATAAAATAAACGAATAAGAAGAAACAGTATGTTGAAATGTGAAGGATATTAGAGTTAAGTAAAAGAAAAGTGAAGAATTAGTGGATGAATTCAGAGTGTGATTTGATAAAGTGTTTAGAACACTGGTGTTGTTGTTGATGATAAACAGATAGGAAGTAAAATATGAGAGGCCTCTGTTTTTCCCTTATCAGTCTGACCCTGAGTGAGTGACTTCTCTCCTTCACTTTCTGTGGACAAGAATTCAGCTAGCCTACACTCCTTTTTTAACTTTGCAATTTTGCAATTGCAAAGTTAGCTGAAGGCCTTGTGTGAATGAAAAAATATCACTTGAATGATTTTATGTGGAATTGCAATGACTTCATGACATTCTAACAGAATAAGATGATTACGTACTTGAAAATACTATGGACTATTTACTATTACTTTGACAGGTAGTGATTTAAAACCCTTATTGACTAAATTTAAAAATACTTACTAGATATTGTGGTGTTTGCATGTACTAACAAACTTGACAGTAACTCATATAAATCCTAATTGGAACAACACAAAAATTGTAAGTAAGAGCCTTAACAGTGTTGTATTGAATGTAGTCCTAGGGGTTTTGTAAAAGATAGGTTACATTGAAAAATGTTTTCCAGAAAGAAAGAAAAAAAAATGTTTTCCTAAGAGAATTCTGTTTCAGCTCCTGTTGTTGATGAGTGAACAGATCCTCCCCAGCAGGACATTATACGTACTGGCATTGAAGAGGAAAAGATTATTAAAAGATTTAAGATGTAAGCATATATTATAAGTGGTAACGACTAACAGTGGTAGAAGGAAACAGTAGGTACTAAGATGGGAAGAGTTGGCGTTAGAGGAGATAAGGAATAGAGATGACAGTACTTTTATTTTTCTTTAAAACTGAACAGGAATAGCTGTTTAACCTGCTTCCTTATGAATTCTGAATATTAAGTAATTCTGATGTTGATGTAATGACAGCATGTAAGTAAGTGGAAATCAGATCAAAAAAGTAAATATGATCTATGCTAAAGACTATTTATTGAAGTGAGATGCTGAAGTAGAGATACATTTGGCAATTGATAAGGACTTACTAAAGGAAGGAATGCTGAATGAATATTAAAATTACTAACTAGACACACATTATTAGATAATTTGGATTCTGAAGCAAGATGTAGCAAGCAACCCTAACCCTAACCCTAACCCTAATGAATGACAATACTATAACAGTGCTGTACACCCAAATATATATATATATATATATATATATATATATATATATATATATATATATACGATATACGACTTACTAAAGGAAGGAATGCTGAATGAATATTAAAATTACTAACTAGACACACATTATTAGATAATTTGGATTCTGAAGCAAGATGTTCTTGATGAAAATTTAAGTAATGAATGACAATACTATAACAGTGCTGTACACCCAAATATATATATATATGTATATATATATATATATATATATATATATATACGATATATATATATATATATATACGATATATATATATATATACGGTATATATAATATAGTTACGACAAGGATATTGTGAATGTCCCACAATACCCGCTCAAGCAATTATAAATTGCTTGAATTACATTTTAACGTCAGGTTTTGACTTGCATGGACAACATTCTTTATGGCATCAAAGAAAATGAATTGAACTGCAAAACAAAACATACCTTTATTTACTAAAAAACGAAGAATGTTGGAAATAAGGTTATATTACACTTTTCTAAAACAAGGGTGTGTTAATGTCAGGTTTAGGCAACCTGGAGCATTTAGTGGACAACGATTTGAGGGGAGGACAGGAAATTTATATTCTTTTGCTCGGACAAAAGAGTTCACATCTCCTCTCGACACTCTTAAACACGAACTCGCAGCCCTGACTTTTATACAATGCAGACATGTTTTAAGGTTAAGCCTCGATCGTAAAACATTCCAGACACAGTACCATCCTGTGTCCACAGCTCTTGTTCTTGTCAAGGAAGATGACGGGCATGGGTCATACTCCCCTTCACAGAATAAATGCTTCACAAACTTAGCAAGAGTAAATATGGAGTAAATGCATATACTGTACTGTATATAGGATATACATCAAATGTAACAAATATTTAGGTTATGTTTTGACTTAAAGTGGTTATTATGGAGACCCAACAAGAAAAGAAGCAATCTTGTCGGCTTTGATTTGAAACAAAAACACTAAATGATATCTTAAACCCATGGGTGGTATTGTGAGCCAGTGTGAGCTTTTTGATGTTTTTGATTAGGTTATTTTGAAATAAAATAACACCCACAGGTTGATTTTGGGGCTGTGCAATTATTGCATGAGTTGGGGCGCTAATTATGCTAAGATAACAATGCCACTTTAGGAATTGAATTGACACACCGATGAAAATGACAATGTCTGATACATTTTAATGGATAGATGAATGTGAATAATGCAGTTTGTGAATTAAATTGAACAATTGCAGTATTGGCTTTATTTAAATATTAGAAAGCCATTTGAACAGACAGTTGATTGCTGATATGGTTACGACCTCAGTTTTGTTTAGAAAACATGAAGTAGAACTTAAGCCAGTATCATACACCGGTAGTCATTGTTTTCAAGATTATTATGCATGGTGGTTTACATATACCTTTGGAAAAATGTTCCCTTGAATGGATGCCAGATTTGAGCTTTTCCCTTGAATGGATGCCAGATTTGAGCAAGTGCTTGCCTATGAGTCTACTATGGGCAGACCTCAAAATACTGACCCTCCAAGACATGTAAACTACAGTGGGTTTTTTTCCCGCAAATTAGGGCCCAAGCAGCAACGGCTACGAGGTCCCTAATGTTTTTGCAATTATGCAGTTGCTTTTTATTATCTTGTTGATTTTGTGGATTTTTGTCAAACCGTATAAAAAAAATGTTTTTAAGAAAAAAGATGTTAAGTGGGAACACTGTAGTGCAACAATTAGAAAAATGAAAACCTTCTGTGTGTTATTAATAATTAATTATATGTAGTGAAAGTTTGTTTAAGTGCATAGTAACTTTGAGCTGTGAGCCATAAATGTCTCAACACGGGGGATATTGGTAAACATGGTAAGATATTTGAATTTTTTATGTTTTTCAATTTTTGGGTGATTTGATGTTTTTGTTAGAGCAATGGATTTTATTGAATTGAACAAAAGGTAATACAATGTGAATATTACCAAGTATAATTGATGATTTTTTTTTTTTTTTAAATGAGTTTAAATTGTTCCAGCAAAACAACTGGACGTTATAATTATGGCTAAAGCATGGTGTAAATATATCATGTCTCTCTATATGGCATATTAGTTTTTTGGAGTGACAAATGAAAGTCACTTTGTAAGTGACATTAAAAAAATAAATACATGACCGAGGTATGAAGATTATGGTTAGATAGTTTGGATTTAGTTAAAATGTATATGAGAATTATAAAAGGAACATGGCAGTTTAGCCCGCTTGGAATTTTGTGTGATAGACTATTTAATGTGCCTATTGTAAATAACCTGCTGAGCTGAGCAGATGAAAGATATTGATTTAAGTGACTATATGAGGAGATTGTTAAATGGCAAGTGAAAATGTTTAATCAAATGCCAGACAACTCTCTGCCTCTGCAGGAAGGCCAACCTCCCACCAAGGGTTGTGACTGTGTTTTGATCAAAGGTGCAACCCCGAGGTGGGAAGATCCTTGTAAGTGTTGTTGATGACCCCAAATGCTGTGAAGATCATGGATTCACCTATCGCACGGCACAAAATAGGTACCATTGACTAACAGCTTGTCCGGTTACGGAGTGAAGCCTGACCAAATCAAGGTCAGAGAGGAGAAAAAAACAAGCATCTTGTCTAGCTGTGGACCTGACCAAGTCAGTCTGAGGAGGATGGGAGTACGCTCCCCCACAAGGTTCCTCTACCGCTATGAAGTCCAGGGAATTGTGCAGGAAGGGACAAATCGAGTCCCTCTCCTGAATTGAACGGGAGGGTAAGATACGATCGGACTCATTCGGGGCTGTCTTTTGTGTTTTATTTTTTGTTTTTGGGGCGACCTTGAGAAGGAAGAGAAACAGCTGGCTGAATTACTAACACTGAACAACATGTACAGAAACAATGGACATTGCACACACTGGATTACAAACATTGGACAATACACACATTGGAGCAAGTCCCAATTAATGTCCCGTTAATGTTTTTTGATGAAAAGAGAATGTCACGTAATGCTCTCAGTGGTGTCCAAAGTCGGTCCTCGAGGGCCGGTAGTCCTGCAGGTTTTGGATGTCTCCTTTCTCCAACACAGCTGAAGCTCATCAGCAAGCTCTGCATAAGCCTGATAACGACCCTGTTGATTGGAACAGGTGCGTTGGAGCAGGGAAACCTCAAAAACCTGCAGGACTACCGGCCCTCGAGGACCGACTTTGGACACCACTGCGTCTATGTGGTATTGATATTATTGACAGAACTATAAGATGAGGATTTGGATGACACCAAGAGAAAGGATAAAAATGATTACACATTTTTTGACAATATGTTGTTTAAATGTGCTTTTCATTTGATAAGTAGGGGGGAATGTTGGAAACATTGTTTAATGAGTTATCAAACGAATAAGCAATTGAAATGCAACACCCACACACAAACCAGATGCATGTTTTTTTTTTATCATTGTGAGTTTAGTACCGCCTTTTGTTCCGCCTTCTAAACTTGTGAATAAATGTGCAGAGCAAGGAGGTGGAGGCTGTCTCACTGAGTTGCATCATTTGAGGAAGATTTAAATATGACCCTGACAGAAACCCTCCATCAAAACAATGCGAGTGTGATATGAGGAAGCAATTTCAGCTCGGCAGGACTGTTTTGTTGTAACTGACTGACGTGTCTTTGTATCAGGGACAGATTTGAAAGAACATCCAGCAACTGTCCTCTCCTACATAAACGTATGTGCATTTCATAAGAAAGTGTGAACTCTCATTAGAGAGTGTGACTGCATTTGATTCAGGGTCTCAACTAGAATACAGAGAGGCGCGGCAGAGGCTGAGGAGGGGTGTCAGAGAAGCAAAGCGGAGATACAAGTGCTTTGATGAGCATTTAAATTCAATCAGCTCCAGGAACATGTGGCAGGCAATGAATAACCACTGGATATAAATCCAGCAGAGCAGTCCTGAACCCCGTGAACAGCTCCCTCCCTGACACCCTGAATCTTTTTTTTTTCCCTCAGGCAAGAACATCGGTGTAAGAGCTTCAAATGGTTCATGGAGGAAATAGCTTATGACATTCCATTACACTATCCCCTGCCTCCCAAAAATGTTGAATGGGGTGAGGTGAGTAAATAAAACAGCACAACACACAGATACAGTAAAGCATTATGTGTAAATTACTTGCTTTCATAAACTTATTTATGTATCTCTGTCTGTGTGAAGATTCGAGGCTTTGAGACGAGTTACTGTATTGACAGTATGGGACACACAAATGGAGGGAATGTGGAAACTGGACCATGCCACAGAATGGGTGGCAATCAGGTAAATAAAACAACTCAGTAGCTCAAAATCATGCAATGCATGTCTAGTTTTGCCCTGTAGTCTACAATAATTGAATCCAACACCCACTTGTGGTCACATACTGTATTTGAGATGCATTTTAGAACCATTAAGTGAGTGAACAAGAGACAAAGGCAAAGATC
This sequence comes from Vanacampus margaritifer, assembly GCF_051991255.1. Classification (NCBI taxonomy): domain Eukaryota; kingdom Metazoa; phylum Chordata; class Actinopteri; order Syngnathiformes; family Syngnathidae; genus Vanacampus; species Vanacampus margaritifer. The sequence continues at coordinate 27,227,901 of NC_135438.1, read as the reverse complement.
ATTTTTCATCTTCAAGTTTCATAGCTCATATTTGATTTCAGTTAGTGTTCTTATACCGGTATCGGGAGAGGCCCTGATACTGCATTAAAACAGTGGTATCAGCATCGGCAAGTACTGACAAGTATCATGCAGATTATTACCGACGTTAATATAGGACTTTGGATGCAGCATCTTGTGTCTTGCTTGTGCACGACATTCACTGATGTGTGATGTGTTCACTGAACCAATGGTAGGGCAGCTTTTTCATGTTAGAAAAAAAAACCTAGGTATCGGTACCCGATACTGCAAAACTGTGTATCGGAATCGGTATCGGGGGCCAAAAAAAGGCAACGGAACAACCCTGATTTTAATTTCATGCCACTTAAATTATAAATGATCTTGCTGTGAAGCAGGGTGATACTAGTATATAATAACCATTGGTACTGGGTGCAACCATATTTATATTGGCACACAATTGCCAGTATAGATTTGGCTCCAGGCTCCAGGAAAGTTCATTTATCTGTGATTGTGTTTGCAGCTGTTCCGTATCAATGAAGCCAACCAGCTGATGCAGTATGATCAGTGTCTAACCAGAGGAGGTGATAATTCAGCTGTGATCATCACACATTGTGACCAGAACCATTACACTGAATGGAGGTATTTCAAGGTAAAACAAACACATTAAACATTAATAATGCAATATACCGAATTAACACTGAATGGTCTAAAATGTAAATTGGGAAGTGGGGATGGAATGGAAAAATTAGACCATAACCATTTCATATCTTTTTCAACCAACTAATGTGTCTTATTGTACCAAGTTCAAGGGATGTGTACCTTATTTGAGTTTCTGGTGTCTTTGGTGACTAGCTCAAGGGCACAGTAGTCAGAATGCAGACTTCATCACTCCTACAGCTACTTTGAATTTATTTTGTCCGCAGGGGACGCTATAACTCTAACCGACTCTTAACAGTGGTTCCAAAGTCTGCGTCGTCATTTTTGATTCACAGATAATATATAACTTTACGCATAATGGTGGTGGTGTATGTAGAATTATACTAAGTCCAGAGCACCTCAAAACTACTTGAGGAAATATTGTTTAACTCATTCACTGCCATTGACGGCTATGGACTAAAAAATTCATTTGAACTATTAGTTTAAAACTTTTTTTCACTTTTGTTAACAAGAGTATGAAAACCTAGAATTTTTTTTATAGTACATTTAGAACAGATATAAAATTTGTGATTAATTGTGAGTTAACTGTTGAAGTCATATGATGAATTACAATTGAAAATTGTAATCGCCTGACGCCCCTAATTTTTAATAATCTTTTTGTTTTGTCTAGGTTTTCATACTTTTGTTAACAAAAGTGGAAAAAATGTTAAACTAATAGAAATAGTTCTAAAGATTTTTTTACGTTTATAGGCGTCAATGGCAGTGAATGAGTTAAGAAATAAGTCTTGGGTAAAACTTTCATTTTAACTCTTTCACTGCCACTGACGTTAAAAGACGTCAAGTAAAAACCTACGGAGGGCTGCCAATGACGTTAAAAGACGTCATCCAATTTTTAAAAAAAAAAAATTGAAACGGGTAGAGGGAACCCTTCCGCATCTGTGGTGAAAGTTTCCAGCAAGTCTGTTGTGCCTAATGACTATTTTTGGCCCCTAGAGGGCAGCGATGACTCTCTTTTGACAAGATTAGGTGGGCGTCAGTAGAAGACGTGAGGCGGGGCTAGAGTGTTGAGGGGACATTGGCTGAAGAAGCCATAATGGCGGCCGCTTGCAAGCAGCTCACGGTCGAGCCGTTTTTTTCAAAGACATCGAGCAACGATAAAGAGCACATTGATGACGACGATGATCATCATCGATGATGATGATGGTGACTCCGAGGTTGACGCCGAAGTTGGAAGCGCTGACGCGGCGGCTATGACGATGTTATAAAGGTTCACGGGCGAGCGATGCTGACACCGGAAAACACGGAGCACAACGCTCAGGCGGACGTTCAATCGGACGACGAAGAGTGCCCCGAGTCCAATGCATATTCATCGGAGGAGTGTGTACAGTTTGCTACTTGCTATTTATTCCCCGGAAAAAAAGGCCGTCAAGAAAGTGTAACGTTTGCACGCGAAACGGACAAATGCGAAAGTGAAAGTAAACTGTTGTGCGAGTCCAGCGGCGTCTCTTTGCACGCAGGAGAGCGTTACAAAAAGAAAAACTGTATTTGAAACATCCATAATTGTAAGTAGTACCACAGTTGCACACATTTGTAAATAGTTTGCGAAATTGTTTTGTCAAATTGTTACACTGTTGAATGGAAATAAACGTATTTTGCAAACTAAAAACACTTTATCATTGTTGGTGAAAGCGTTTTACAGAAGTAAAGCACTATTTAGGTGTTTGTGGCATCATTCATGGACAAAAAGAAGTGTACAATTCACTAGAGTGCATGAAATAACATCGTTTCACAAAAAGCTCTTTTTCTCCGCTTTTTGTTTCAAAACAGAGAATTTTGGTGAAAGTAACCATTTTCTATTGTTGATTACTGAAGAACGGAATAAGGTAGAAACAAACTTTTTTTTCTGATGAAAGATGACACTCTAGCCCCGCCTCACGTCTTCTACTGACGCCCAGCCAATCTTGTCAAAAGAGAGTCATCGCTGCCCTCTAAGGGCCAAAAATAGTCATTAGGCACAACAGACTTGATGGAAACTTTCACCACAGATGCGGAAGGGTTCCCTCTACCCGTTTCAAATTTTTTTTTTTTTAAACTGGGTGGACGTCTTTTAACGTCTTTGCCGCTCCTCCGTAGGTTTTTGCAGAACGTCATTTAACGTCTTTGGCAGTAAAATAGTTAAATTCATTTGAAACCATTTCCTTGAGCTTTTGAAAAGATGTAGTTTGCCAGATTAAGCCATCCATTTTACCATATGACACTGTTCCTCCTCATTTCTTTAACCCATTAAGGCCGGGAGCACATGACCTCGTTTCTACCACTAGAGCCGAGAGCGCTTTAGCGCTCTTCTACCTTTAAAGCCAGGAGAGCGGATACGTCATTTAGTTTAGTTTTGACCAATTCTTGGTCTTTTAGCAGATGAAGTGCATTAAAATTGGACCAGCAAATTGGTGCTGTTGTCAAATCCATAATTTTTCATCGTAGGCAGCTGGCCAAGGTTAAGAATCTCCTTTCTCAGCAGCACTTAGAATTACATCTTGGATGGATTACTGTAATGCACTTTATTGCTGCTCGTGGGAGGGAGCACATAACCCAAATTCTGGCATCTCATCACTGTTTGCCTGTGCAATTTAGTGTTCATTTTAAGATTATTTTATTTTCCTTAAAATCTCTAAATGATCTTGCTCCACTTGACCTCTCTTAGCTCCTCCACCCCTACACACCTGCCCAGTGCCTCTGATCAGCGGACCAGACACTACTGGCTGTACCAAGGACGAAGCATAGGCTCAGAGAGAATGGAGCCTTTTCGGTTGCCAGTCTCTCCCTTTTGGAATGACCTTCCGTTATATATTAGGGGGGTGATTTTGTAACAGGAAAAAAAAAGTGACTATTGCAGGGGTGCCTAAACGTAAATGTTTGTTTTCTAGAAAACCACATATAAAAACATATTAAAAACCCTTTATGGGATCTGCATAGAAAAAAAGTCCATGGAACATTAACTTTTTGTTCTGCCATGCACAATCTTAACAAGTAAGAGTTCAACTTACTTGTCAAAGTAGAACATCTCTTACTTACATGACGAATATGTCTCTCAACCCTTTAGGTTTGCCACTCTCTCACTACAACTTCCCTGTGAAAATCACAAAGCAAGCAGGCTAACAAGTCAAACTTAAGTGATACAGCATCTACATGTAACACAAAATATTTCACTACCGTCACCACTATTTGTGGTGTTTATCACAGTAGATTTTATTAGGGCCCGAGCAGCGACCATTCTTCTTCTTCTTCCATTTCTTCTTTTTCTTCTTCTTCTGTGAGGAGTGGGTGGGTTAGAGAGAGGGAGAAGTGCGAAAACTTTTTGAGCGTTTTTTGGTGTTTTTTCATCTCTTTTTTGATATTTATGTATAATAGTTTTTTTCTTTATCTACAGTGTTTTTTTGTAAAACTTAGTGGTTAGTGTCGGTGTTTGTTTTTCGGTGGTGGACCGGCGTAGTCGGTAGGCAACATGCCGGTGGCGGAAACGCCCGCTGCCGAGTTCGAGCGTCTCACTCGCCGGCACGCAGTTAAGCTGTTGCCGGCAGTGGGCTGCTCGGTGGAGGAGGCAGGAATGGCCGTGGGTAAGGTGGTGGGATACAGCAGTATTAAATCTGCGTCCCAAATGAATGGAGCGATCGTTATCTTCCTTGATGACACTAACAAGGTGGGCCAGGTGGTTGAGAGCGGTGTAGTGATTGGCGACACCTTCACACCTGTTCTCCCCCTCGTGAGCCCTGCAAGGAAGGTAACGATCTCGAATGCTCCACCGTTCATTAAAAATGAGGTGCTCGCTAAAGAGCTGTCGAGATTTGGTCAACTCGTTTCACCGATAAAAATGGTGTCTTTGGGCTGCAAGTCACCGCAACTTAAGCACGTTGTGTGTCACCGGAGACAGGTGCACATGGTGCTTAAAGACACGACGGGCGAGCTGAACCTGACATGCACTTTTAAAGTTGAAAATTTCCCGTATATGGTGTTTGCCTCTACCGAACACATGAAGTGTTTTGGGTGCGGTGCGGAGCGGAAGGCGTCCGCTCCAGACAGGAGCGCCCCCCCACCCGGGGATGCGGCGGCGGCCGAAGGGGCGCCCATCGCCCGCGGAGCTGGCGGAATCGGCAGCGCCGGAGGCTCCGGTGTTGGCCGGTCCGTCGGCTCCGGTTGCCCCGGTGACGGCGACGGCGGGGTTGGCGGGTTCGGTTGATGCAGTGCCGGTGGTGGGTGGGGCCGCGGTGGAGTTGACAGGAGCTGGCCCGCCACAAACCGAAAACGTAATAGAGGGATCGATAAAAGAAAAAAAGGGAACGAACGCCGTCATTCTACGACCGTGTGATAATGTGTTTGTGAATGAAAAACATGGCTGATGTGGGTGATGAGGGAATGGATGATGATGACACATTACTGAAAGTGTCACAAAAGAGAAAACTTAATGTTCTGGTGAAAGGTATGGTTAAAAATAGAAAAACGACTGAAAGTGAATGTGATTTTACACAGGATAACAACGATGTACCCTACTCTGTTGAAATGATAAAGAGGTTTCTTGAAGAAACAAAAGGGGTGCGGCAAACCGCCGTATCCGAGCATTTTCCCGATCTCAGGCTTTTTATTAAGTCCGCAAAGCCTCTTTCACGAAGGCTTGGGGAAGTGCTCACCGACCAAGAAATTTATCGGCTCAGAAAGAGCATAGCGAAAGCCAAAGATGAATTGCACAATGATGAAATTGGGGATTAATCTCCTTTTATTGTTGTTTTTGTCAATGCTGTGTTGTCCTAATGGGTCGCTATTTATTTTCCCATTTATGTGTGATTTTAATATGGGAACTCTGAACGTGAATGGTGCCCGGGCTGATTTCAAAAGAGCTGCTGTTTTTAAGATGATGGAATTGAATAGACTAAATGTGTTGTTTCTTCAAGAAACGCACAGCACTGACAACAATGTCTGTGAATGCAATATAGATTTTAAGGGGGAGGTAATTCTGAGCCATGGTTCCAGTGCCAGTGGGAGAGTTGGTATTTTATTAGCTCAGAATTTTTTGCCGGCTTCTTTTAGTGTAGAGGAAATTATTCCAGGTTTTTTGCTGAAAGTTATAGCTTTTTATGAAAATGTTAAGTTAGTATTTTTAAATGCCTATGCTCCAACCAGAGGGGTGGAGAGGATCACGTTTTTAGATAAGTTAGGTGATGCTCTTAAAGCGTGTTGTGGTGATTTCGTGTTTTTAGGCGGTGACTTTAATTGCACAGAAAATCCCGCTCTGGACAGGAATCATCCTGAGCCACACCCTGGGTCGTCTCACAGACTCAGACAGCTCATTAAAGACCACAAGCTGTCTGACCTATGGAGAGTCTTTCATAATGACACACGACAGTACACATGGAGCCATAGGTATGAGAATTATTTATCCCTCGGCAGACTTGATCGCTTTTACTGTTTTAGTCACCTTTTAAATATTTTTAAAAGGTGCTCGATTCGGCCTGTTGGTTTTAGCGATCATTTTCTTGTTTCTTGTTCCGTTTTTATTCAGAACATTCGCTTACGTAGCGCCTATTGGCATTTTAACACAGCTCTTTTGAATAATCAGGCTTTTAAAACAGCTTTTAAGTTTTTTTGGTTATCCCACAGAGAGAGCAGACCCAGTTTTCCCACCATCCAGCAATGGTGGGATTACGGAAAAACTCAAACCAGACAACTGTGCCAGAACTTCACTCGCTTTGCCACGGGTGAGTTGACCCGGACTGTAAGGGGTCTGGAGAGACAAGTAGAGGAGTTACAGTCTTTAGCTGCTTCTACGGGAAATCGAGGAGTTTTAGACTCCCTCAAGTCCAAACAGTCGGCGCTGGCCAGCCTGCTCGGGGTTTCTGCACAGGGGGCGCTGGTCAGGTTGCGTTTTATGAACATCTCGCAGGTGGATGCCCCCTCTCAGTTTTTCTTTGGGCTTGAGAAGAAAAATGGACAAAGGAAGATCATTCATTGCTTACGCACGGGTAGCCGTTCCAAAGTCTCAGATTCTTCTGGGATCAGGAAATATGCTGCCGGTTTCTACAGAGACCTTTATAGGAATGAGTGGTCAAGTAATCCAGAGGCACATGGCAATTTTTTAAGCGGTCTCCCTCAGGTGAGCCAGGAGCAAACCCCTCAGTGGCGACACCAGTGAGGCTCGAGGAGCTGGAAGCTGCCCTGGGGAGCCTGCAGTGTGGCAGGGCTCCTGGCATTGATGGCCTTTCGGTGGACTTTTACAAGTCCTTCTGGCCGATTGTCGGACCAGACTTGCTTGCCGTGATTAACGACAGCATCAAAAATGGGAAACTCCCGTTGAGCTGCAGGAGGGCCATCATCACCCTGCTACCAAAGAAGGGAGACCTGCAGGACATTAAGAACTGGAGGCCTGTGTCCTTGCTGTGCTCGGATTACAAGATCTTGTCCAAAGCGCTGGCCCTTAGGCTGCGAGGGGTGATGTCGTCCATCATCCACCCTGATCAGACCTATTGCGTGCCGGGCAGGCTCATCAGTGATAATATAAATCTAATTCGGGATTATTTGGAACTCTGCAATTCCTTGGCTATTGGGACTGGCCTCATTTCCATAGACCAGGAAAAGGCTTTTGATAGGGTTGTACATCAGTACCTGTGGCAAACCATGGGAGCCTTTGGTTTCAGCCCTGATTTTATAGCCATGATCCGGGTGTTTTATTGCGATATTGAGAGCGTTCTTAAAATAAATGGTGGTCTGAGTGCCCCGTTCGATGTCCGGAGGGGGTTGAGGCAGGGCTGCTCTCTCTCTGGGATGCTGTATTCTCTGTCCATAGAGCCTCTGCTCCACAAGTTAAGGGAAACTTTAAACGGTGTGCACATCCCCCAGTGTTGCATGTCTTTCAAATTATCTGCCTATGCTGATGATGTAGTGGTTTTAACTAAGTCACAAGAGGACATTGACATTTTAAAAAAAGTTGTGACAGAGTTTGGTTTTATTTCATCTTCGCGTGTGAACTGGGGGAAGAGCGAGGCTCTCATGGTGGGAGAGGGGCTGAAGGACAAGCTCAAATTGCCGGGCGAACTGGAATGGAAAATAGGGGGTTTTAAATATTTGGGCATCTTTTTGGGATATGAGACCTACAAAAAGAAAAACTGGGATAATGTGTTGGAGACGGTGAGGGTGAGGTTAAAACGGTGGAAATGGTTACTGCCAAAAATGTCCTACAGGGGCAGAACCCTCATAGTCAACAACTTGGTTTCGTCTTCCTTGTGGCACAAACTAATGGTCTTGGACCCTCCAGCCTCTCTCCTAGAAGAGTTACAGCGCATTTTAATTGATTTCTTTTGGGGGGGCAGGAGGCACTGGGTTCCACAGAGCATCCTTTTCCTCCCTAAAGAAGAGGGGGGGGGCAGGGCTTGGTGCATTTGGCCAGCATGGGCGCTGCTTTTAGACTCCAGTTTGTGCAAAGGCTCCTGACTGGCCCCAAGGATGTTCTGTGGAGACCATTAGCCCGATGCACTCTGCAGCGTTTAGGTTTATGTGGGCTGGATTTTAGTTTGTTTTTAATGGACTTGTCTCGCATGAAAACAGTTTCTCTGCCTTGTTTTTATCGGAGTGTCTTTAAAGTCTGGAACTTCCTGAAAAAACAGCGGGCGGAGCAGGCCGACTCACTGTACTGGCTCATGCAGGAACCTGTCCTCCAGGGAACCCTGCTGGACTACTCTAGCTGGGGGGGAGCGACTCTGTCCAAGACCCTTCAAGCTGCAGGGGTCGCAACGCTTGGCAGAGTGGTGGAGCTGACCGGTCCCAGTCTCGAGGACCCCGCTCCGCTGGCCTCCATTCTGGGGCTACATTCCGTGAGGGTCGTTACACAGCTGCTGAACCACTGGAAAAGTAGACTGGCTGGACATGAGCGCTCCCTCCTCAGTCTGTATGGCAGTGGTTCCCTAACTCCGAACCCAGAGGACGGCTTCCCCACATCGGCCTGCTCCCAGACTTGGGTGACTGCGGCGGCCCCCTGCTGGAGAACATTCCAGCAGTTTCTTTGGGAGCCGCGCCCGGAAAACAATTTTACCGAACAATAGTTAAGACCTTGCATAAAAACAAACTTACCGGACGATTGGACACTCCATGGAGGAGAGTTATGGACGAAAAACTGAAGCCAGCTTGGGGCACTTTATATAAGGCCCCAGTGGTCAAAAAACATGGCGACGTTCAGTGGCAGATCCTTCACGGCATCGTGGCCGTGAACTCCTTTGTCTCCGCGATAAATCCGGCCGTGGCGGATACCTGCCCCTTTTGTGGACACAGGGAAACAGTCTTTCATTGTTTTTATCAGTGCGAGCGTTTGCGTTTTGTTTTTGAGTTGTTTGGTAGGGTTTTTACCCAATGCAATGTAGTTTTTTACAAGCACTCTTTTATTTATGGTTTTAACCACAAGGGCCAGTTCAAGAGGGAAAGCCGGGTTTTAAACTTTGTTTTGAGCCAGGCCAAGATGGGTGTGTGGTTGTCCCGAAAAAGGAAAGTTGACGATGGGGCAGAAGTTGATCCCACGGTTCTGTGTAAAAAGTTGATAAAGTCCAGACTTTTTATTGATTTTAGTTTTTACAAGAGAGCAGGAGATCTGGAGAGTTTTTGTGATATGTGGACTGTTAACGGGGCACTGTGCGACGTGAATGAAGAGGTGTTGTGTTTTAGCGATGTTGTGCTGTGAAAGCATTTTATTTTTTTATCTATTTATGAAATTGCTCTTGCCGACCTGTGTGTTTAGGAAAAGAATGTAAATAAGAGCGGCAAATAAATGTATTTTTTCAAAATCAAATCTTCTTCTCCCTATTTTCCTTTTCCTTTTCCTTCTTCTTTTTCTCCTTCTTCTCCTTGGCCTTCTCCTTTTATCCTCCTTCTTCTTCTCCTCCTCATCCTCCTCAAATGATCGCATTTTTAGGGACCTAAACATTTAAGAATACTTACCAAACTTTGCACACTCATCGGGCCCGGCGAAAAATTTTAAATTATAAAGTTGTCCTAACAACATGGCTCCATAGTGCCCCCTATGACAAAAATAAAAAACAATCCCGGCACGTTTGACCTAGAGCTATGAAAATTGGCAGGCACATGTAGCACCCAGAGATGCACAAAAAAAGTCTATAAGTCTAAAAATGTACAGGAAATGAGCTATGAATTTTTGAATGTCCAATTTTTTGCACATTCACTGCAGTCATACTTCTTACCTCCTTGCCAACAGTTTCCAACTGACTGACTTCAAACTTTGCATGTATCATCTCGAGACCTGGGACAACAACTGGGAAAAAAAATCTTGACTTTTCGGAATACTATATGTCGGGTGCGGGGCATCAAATATTGCCCTTACAATTTCATTTGTCCAGAAAGAGGAAATGCTTAATAACTCCGCTGTACAAGCTCCCAAAAACTTTTCATGCATCTTAATAGTAATAGTCACGGTCTGAAAACATCTATGTGATAAAAGTTGGTTCTACGTATAGCGCCACCTAGTGGTGACAACAAATGTCATCTGTCATACCGTTGAAGGCATCCAGTTGAATTTTTTTTTTAATTTTTGAAAGCCTTAAGATGTTGACCATGCCCCACACTGAATATTGTAACTTCTCGCCAAAGGGCGTGGCTGTTACGGTGCTGCAAAGTCTAATGATTCACCGTGACAATAAAAGCTGCTAAGTGGGGGCTGTGGGCCGGTGGGGTGTCTGGCAGGCCTGCCGTGCCCCGTTCTGCTGCGTTGGGCTTGGGGCGCTCCTGGGTTTGCTCTCCGGCTGGTGGCCCCTGCGGAGCCCGGGGGGTTGTGCCTTGGCGCTGCTGTGGCCTGGGGGGTTGTGCTAGCTCTGTCCTGGCCGGGTTCGACGGCTCCCCTCTTTGGTGGAGGTTTTCATGCATGCCAGATCCACCACAACAGCATCTATCAAAATTCAAACACAATCTGCTTCTTCCTCTGGTCGTTGAATCGGTGGAAGCTGATGTGGATCTCACTCTGCTTCATCTATCCTTCCTTCCTTTCCTCAGTCTTTCCTTTGGTCTCTTGAGGTTTCCCTAATTTGTTGGAATTTAGATGTTTCTGGAGTTGGTGAAAGATTCTGTTTGGCAACCCGGTGGGTAGTAGGTGATGTCTGGTCGGTGCTGGATTTCACTTTCCTTTGTATTCTTTGATCCTTCCTCGGGTCTCCTGACAACGACTCACGACTCTAGCTGGATTCTGAAGTATTCAGTTTAGGTGTGAGTGTGTACACATTAATTCACCTAAAACCTATTGAAAATGGTAATACCATATTTCAATAGGTTTTAGGTGAATTAATGGGTACACACTCACACGCATGCACACATGCACACACACCCGCACATGCACATACTCACGCACATACAAAAAAAAAGAGAGAGAGAGAGCAATGATGATGACATGTCGAATCGGTAAGATTACTGAATGAACAATACTGAGCTCTCTCTCCCCAATTTTTTCAAATAAATAAATATATGCTTTAACATGACCTAGATGATATCACAACAAAGTGTGTGAGTTTTTGCGAATCGCTGTGGGGGTGGTAAGGCATTTTTCGCCAAGAAAACAACGCCGAATTTGAGGGCCCTCAAAATCACAGAACTCATGAAACTTGGCATACACATTTGGTCTGGCAACATAAGCAACATTTAACCGTGTATTATGCGATTTTTACAAAAATGCCTCACTAGCGCTCCCTAGAATTTTTTAATTAAGCAGCCTCGGTTGTACATTTAACTCTTTGACTGCCAAAAACGTTAAATAACGTTTAGTAAAATCCTACGGAGGAGCGCCAAAGACATTAAAAGACGTTCAGCAAGTTTTTTTGGGGAAACTTGTGGAGGAAAGCCTTGGCCAGCTGTGCTGAAAGTATCAAGTAGATCTAGTTAGTATAATGCCTATTTTTGGCCCCTAGATTGCAGCGATGACTCTCTTTGGACAAGATTGGGTAGGCGTCAGTAGAAGACGTGAGGCGGAGCTAGAGTGTTGAGGGGACAATGGCTGAGGAAGCCATAATGGCGACCGGTTCCAAGCAGCTCACGCTTGAGCATTTTTTTCAAAGACGAAAAGCATCGACCAATGCTAAAGAGCACATTGATGACGACGATGATGATAATGGTGACTCCGAGGTTGACGCCGAAGTTGGAAGCGTTGACGCGGCGGCTATGATCACGTCATAAAGCCTCACCGGCTAGCGATGCTAACGCCGGAAAACACGGAGCACAACCGAGCACTTCTGCTCAGGCGGACGTTAAATCGGACGACGAGTCCAATGCATATTCATCGGAGGAGTGGGTACAGTCTGATCACGGAGAAGACACTGGTTCTGGACTACGATGCCACCATGAATGGAGTGGATACGATGGATCAGAACATCTCTTACCACCCGGTATAGGAACAGAAGGACATGAGGAAGCCAGACGTAACACCACCGTAACGTCACCGTATCATAATCTGAGAGTAGACTTGATGGCAACATGGCCAAACACACACTGCAGTATATACTTGCTATTCCCCGGAAAATAAAGCCAGCAAGAAAGTGTAGCGTCTGCACGCTAGGGGGCCATCGCAGTGAAACTAATCTGTTGTGCAAATCCTGCTGCGTCGCCTTGCACGCAGGGGAGTGTTACAAAAAGAAAAACTGTATTTGAAACATCCACACAATTGTAAATAATACCACGGTTGCACACATTTGTAAATAGTTTGCCAAATTGTTTTGTCAAATTGTTACACTGTTGAATGTGAATAAACGTATTTTGCTATCAAAAAACACTTTTTCATTGTTGGTGGTAGTGTTTTACAGAAGTAAAGCACTGTTTAGGTGTTTGTGGCATCATTCATGGAAAAAAAAAGGTGTCAAATTCACTAGAGTGCATGAAATAATATCGTTTCACAAAAAGCTTGTTTCTCCGTTTTTGTTTCAAAACAGAGCATTTGGGTGAAACTAACCATTTTTTATTGTTGATTACTGAAAACGGAATAAGGTAGAAACAAACTTTTTTTTCTGATGAAAGTTGAGAGTCCAATCTTTCATTTGGTAGTATGTGTGTTTCCATAGTCCAAACACAAAATTTTCTGTGGACCTTGAAAGATCAGTCAAAATGCTTAAATCGGCTGGCACCCACGGCATCCCTTTTCTGAAAACGTCTGGCAGTCAAAGAGTTAAGCAAGATCTACAAAAATTTTAGGTATATGAGGAAGCCCAAGACCCATATAAAAAGTCTCTTGGAGCCATATGCTAAAATGAACAGGAAGTGAGCTACGAATTTGTGAATGATCGATTTACAGGGGCCATTCTTCTGCCCATTTCTCCTACACATTTGATCCGGTTGACTTCAAACTTGGCCTAGACCATGTCTAGACCTGGCCCATCAACAGGGAAAAAATCGTTACTTTTAGAAATACTCATTGACGGGGGTGGGGCATCATATTTTGTGTTTCATATTTCCTTCGTAATGAAAGACGAAATGCGTAATAACTCCCCGGTACATGCTCCAAAAAATCCCAAACGTCACATGTATGTTTATAGTCACGACCTGAATATATCTCTATGACAATATTCAGTTATAAATATAGCGCCACCCAGCTCTTGGGTCAACAAAAAAAAATTACGACACAAAGTATTTTGTCCAAAATTTGGATACTGTTTGTAAGTGTGATAACTAAGTCATTTATGAATATTTTTATACTTTCCACCACTCAAAATGTTCAATGGTATCAGACTTATCCATACATATGTATTATTTATTTATTTATTTATTCATGTATTTATTTATTTATTTATTGTTGATGCCCTTTGGACAATAAAGGCAATATTACTATAACTTTTTTCTCTTTTCTTCTTATGGAGAGCTCAGTATTGTTCATTCGATTTGACATGTCATCATTGCTCTCCTTTTTTATGATTTTTTTATATATATATATATATATATTTATTTATTTATTTTTTTTTTTTGTATGTGGGTGAGTATGTGTATGTGCGCGTGTGTGTGCGTGCGTGCCTGCAAGCGTGTATGTATTCATTAGTTTACCTAAAACCTATTAAAAAAAATCCCATACTAATAATATAATATAATAATAAATTGCCAAATGCAGAAACATCAATGTAAGTTATCACGATGTGGTGGCTCTCGCTAACAGGCAGAATTAAGTAACCAGAATTAGGTTAAAAAATTCTATATACGTAGACCATGTTTCTATAAATTTTGATATTTGGTTTTTATTTGAGGCAGATATTTTTTCCATTAAAATGTGATTTATGAGGAGGTTAGACCATTGGTCGATATTCAGTTTGTTTATTTTTCCAGTTAACAAGAATAGTTTTTTTTGCGATAGTAAGGGCTACACGTGTAGATTGAAATTGTTTATGTGATAAGTCAGTTGTTGTTAGGTCACCTAGCAAACACAAGTTGGGAGATAAAGGTATCCTACAGTCCAAAATAGCGGAAAGTTTTTCTAAGACTTTAGTCCAGAAATACATAACCAGGAATACATAACCATAAAGCATGAACATAAGTGTCTGTAGTGTTTTGTAAACATTGGAGACAAATGTCGGAGTCTGAGAGTCCCATTTTCTTCATCATATATTGAGTAATGTATGTTCTGTGAATAATTTTATATTGGATAAGTTGTAAATTTGTGTGTTTTGTCATTTTAAATGCGTTTTCACAAACTTGAATCCAAAAGTCAGATTCCGGTGCTATAGACAAGTCTGTCTCCCATTTCGAGATGGGTAAAGACATTTTATCAGTATATGAAAGTAACTTATATATTTTTGAAAGTTTTTTTGTTGTTGTCGGAAGAAAGCTTGTTAATATCTTTAGCTAAAACAGGCGGTTGGAGCGTACCCCGAAGTGTTGGAATTTTTTTCTTTATCATATTTTTAACTTGTAGATAATGTAAAAAATTTCCGTTTTTTATTTTGTATTTTTGGAGCAAGGATGTATATGATATAAACATATTATCTGAGAAGAGATGGTGGAGATGTGTAATTCCTTTCTGCTCCCACACACCTAAATAAAACGGTTGTTTGTTAAGTTGAAAGTCTGGCTTATGCCATAGGGGAGAAAGCCCACAGGGCTCCACTTGGGCTTTTGTAATTTCTAGTGCCTTCCACCAGGCAGTCAGGGTGGCGGAAATCATTGGGTTTTTAAAACAATTATGTCGCTTAATCGATGTTGTAATAAAGAGTAAATCTAGAAGTCTGAGGTTATTACAATCCTTCTGTTCTAGTTCCAGCCAACAGTTAATGTCTCTGTTGGGTTGTGCCCATAGAACGATATATTGTAGCTGGTTAGCTATATAGTAGTACATAAAATTTGGTGCCTCTAGACCACCTTTGGATTTACTTTTCTGAAGAGTAGATAGACTAATCTTTGCTTTTTTTTTATTCCAGTAAAATTTTGTAACGGCTGAGTCCAACAACTGGAACCATTTAGCCGTAGGTTTAAATGGAATCATTGAGAAAATGCAATATTACTATAACTAACGATGATGTGTGTAAAAAATGCCAATCAGGGCAACTCATTGCCAAAAAATTGAAAAGGACGGGAAGGAAGGATTTTTGATGGTCTT
>NC_135438.1:27197648-27207648 GCF_051991255.1 Vanacampus margaritifer | reverse complement strand
GGGTGCACTTCAAACTTGTTATCTTTAACGGGATACACACAAACCCACAATCTGACCAATTCTGAGTCATTTCCTTTCTTTAATTTGAGAACTTCTGTAAGTGTCTTTCCATTACCCTCACAATTGCG
Source organism: Vanacampus margaritifer (assembly GCF_051991255.1). Taxonomy (NCBI): domain Eukaryota; kingdom Metazoa; phylum Chordata; class Actinopteri; order Syngnathiformes; family Syngnathidae; genus Vanacampus; species Vanacampus margaritifer. Next base: position 27,207,520 of record NC_135438.1, on the reverse strand, counting down.
CATAATGCAAGTTGTGCAAAAGCAAACTGGTAAAAGAAACACAGGAATTTTGAAAAAAAAACTGAATATTGCAACAACAAAAAAGTTTTGAGACGTGTCGTAATAGAAGTATTTTGCAGGAGTGTAATAGAAACACTTCTTTCGTATTTCCAGTAGTCATTTGACTCCTCCCGGTCACGTTGGTGAGAAGTAAAGGAAGTATGGGGCCACTCTCTTTTGTGTCGGAAATTTTTGTGACGGCAAGTCTTTTTCATCACAAATAGATTTAGCTATAGAGCCAAGGCCGCCGCTCTATACTTTTACAATTTATCATTGCATGAGAAATGGCTGTTTGCCCCGGGCAACGACCGACATATGGCATATGTCATCGTTCAAATCCGTTCTATCCATCCGCAGCATGCACATATGTCTGATCCCACTCGATGAGGGGAGAGCGTAGAGTAAATGAAAGTAATTGTAACAACTTTGCACGGTGCATCTTCTGTAAACAAAGCTCTCACGAGAACATTTCCTGAGCATCTCTTGTGAAAATAAGCGATGTGTGCAAATTAGTGAAAATCAAGTTAAAAACAAATTTGGCTACCAAAGTAGCCATTGTTTGAATGGTAGAAAATAGAGTGCTGAAGGTGTATGTGTAACTGTACACCTTTAAACTTAAAAGGCTTTCCCCCTAAAGTGGAAAAACGACAGGTGCACATTGTTTAACTGCCCTAATGATGTTTTTAGCCCCCCAAAAAACACATTGCAAAGCTCAAACTAGACGGACGCTTGTAAACCTCCGTTAATTGGTCACAATTTCCAGACAGAAATGAAAGATCCATTCCGATGTTAAAAAAAAAAGATGAAATTGTAAATTTCTTTAAATTTCTTGAACACATGTATTTTGTCAATGTCTTGAAATCAAGGGAAAAGACGGAGGCAGCACGGTAAGCTAGCTAGCAGACATATGCAGTGAAACTAATGTAGATACAGAACATGGGATCAATCCGACAAAAATCAGTTTTCCAGTCACTGTCACTTTTTAAATAGAGAAACCTTACACTATGTGTTGGCGTTATATATTATTTGGGGCATGTCAATCAATCAATCAATCAATCAATCAAACTACTTTATACTTTATTTATATAGCACCTTTCATACATTAAAATGCAACTCAAGGTGCTGAACAATTAAAACATCCATAGTACAATAAAAAGAAAACCCACCCCTGCCCCCCAACATCCCCATAATCACACACACACACACACCACAACATGGCAGGGGACAGAAACACCCTGTGAGGAAAGGCACCCAGAGGAGCTCATCCACTTTGAGAGGGATGACGGCACACCACCACAGGTAGCAATGTCATCCAGTGACCGCGGCACGCCGCACACAGAGTAAAGAGCTCCCGGGCCCAAGAGGCCCCCAGGACGACTGCCCGTCCGCAGAAGAAGACCAGCCGCCGCTCGCAGTGCGGAGCACCCCTCCCCCTATGAGGAAACACTGCAGATAAAAATAAATTAACAAAAATAAGTCCAAGTGACAACCAAATCAAATAATAACAGTCAAACACTAGAAGAAAACTAACACCATTAATAATAAATGTTATTTTAACGCATTTTACATTTATAAAATAAATGTCAAAGTGTACAGCACAGGCAACAATAAAAGCACAGTAAAAAAAAAAAAAAAAGTCAATAAAAATATCAGACTAAAAAAGTCAAGACTAAAATCAAAACTCAACTCAAAATAGAAATTAATCAGGGAAAGCTTTTTTTAAAAGGAAGGTTTTGAGTCTTTTTTTTAAAAAAGCTTCCACCGTCTGTGTAGCTCTGAGGGTCTGGGAGAGCATTCCTCAGACGGGAAGCTGCAGACTGGAAAACCCTGTCGCCCATGGTCTTGAGCCCAGTCTTGGACGGGCACAGATGGTGCAGTTGGCCTGACCGGGTTCTGTCTGATGTGTGTGGTTTGAGGAGTTCTGTGAGGTCGGTGGGGACTACACCGTGCAGACAGTGATGAGTGTGAAGGAGAATTTTGTATTCAATACGGAAATGTATAAGACATTTTGAAACTATTAAAAGCACTAAAATCAATCCTGAAACACACAGGGAGCCAATGCAGCGATTTTAAAACTGGTGTAATGTCCTCCCACCCTGGTCCCCGTCAGCACACGTGCGGCTGTATTCTGAAGTAGTTGTAGGCTTGAAATGTTCTTTTTAGAAAGACTAGACTACAGCAGGGCGTAACAGTAATCTAAGCGACAAGAAATTTAAAAAAAAAAAGAATATTGGTTACATTCTTAATATAAGGAATAAAACTAAGCTATAAGTTATTTTTCTTGCGAACGTTTAAAATCTCGTAGTTTTGGTAAAAGTTTCTCGCTGACCTTCAGGACCGATAACTAAAACCTTTGTTTTGTCCTGTTTTGCCATCAATGACTTCATATCTAAAATACAATTTAAAAGGGTTATTAATAGGCCCCATGTCATCAGGAGACACGGCGATGCACAGCTGTGTATCGTCAGCGTAACTGGACGTTGACGCCATGTCTTTTGATGACTTCTCCAAGGGGAAGCATGTAAAGATAAAAAAATAATGGGCCTAAAATTGAACCTTGGGGGGAACCCTACATTTAATTCCATGGGTTCCAGAGGAACATGTATCCATACTTGCAAAAAAATATCGGTCTGTGAGATGGGAATAAAACCAGTTAAAAGCAGTACCAGAGATGCACACAAGATTTCTAAGTCTATTGAATAAAATGTGGTGATCTATCATATCAAAGCAGTAGCTCCAAGACTGTAAGTTATTTCAAGTCCCTATTCCACCTGATATCCTTTAAAATCTTTAAAAAGGCAGTCTTGGTACTATCCTAAAACTAGACTGGTATTTCTCTAAAATATCATATGTATCTAAAATTCCTCCTCCAACCGACATGCCCCCCCCCCCCCCGCCAAAAAAATGGGTTTTGGACCTTGGTTCACACACAAGGCTCACCTGACTATTAGACGCACCGTCGATTTTTTTAGAAAATTTAAGACTTAAAAGTGCGGCTTATAGTCGTGAAAATACAGTGCTTAAGAACACTGGTTCTCAGCCCCGGTCCTCGAGTACCCCTATCCAGCCTGTTTTCCATGTCTCCCCAGCTAACACAGTTGAGGACCACCGTTATCAGGCTTCATGCAGAGCTTGCTGATTAGCTGATCGTTTAAAACACCTGTGTTGCTTGTGGAGGGAGACGTGGAAAACAGGCTGGATAGGGGTACTCGAGGACCACGGTTGAGAACCACTGCTTTAGAACATAACATTAGAACTTTTAAGGATATAAATGAGTAACATAAATTAACCAAAATAAATGACTCACAAATGATTTTTACATTGTGCACGTTGAAATGGAATATACTTTGAAGATAAAGTAAACATTGACTTTTTTTTAAATTGCTTGTACACCCAGTTGCTTCACTTTATGACAGGAGGTGCAGCCTAGATAGATACCTATTTTGATCATGTAGCCATTATTATTTTTTGCCTGAATTGCTCTTTTTTTCTACCCAGACAGTAGGGCTAGCTAGCAGCATCGTCTGTACAGTACTTACTAACCCCCTCCCCCTTCTGTGAGTCTGGGTTACCTTAATTCTCTCATCATCCCTGGATGTTGTTCTACAAACTTTATTTGCATCGGTGTCTTCATCAGCCTCTTCAACTCTATCCTTTCTCTTAAACATCTGATCTGATCTTTTTTTTTTTTTTTTTTTTTTTTTACTTTTTTAATCCCATTTGAGTGCAGGTGAGGTGCAAATCATTCCCATTGATTGGACTCATTGGACTGTCCCATGTGGCAGCCAGAAGAGGAGGATTGGGATACGCTTCTTTCTATTGGGAAGCAATTCTTATTTGAATTGTTCACGTGATTTGTAAGAACATAACATGGACTGCATTTATATATATATATATATATATATATATATATATATATATATATATATATATATATATATATAGCTGTATGTATTTTTTCCAGTTGTGTAAAATGTTTGTAGGTGTTTTGTATATGGGCGGGGTCATCCTTCAATTAAGATTGGTGGTTGAGGCCACCACTTTTTAAGAGTGTGTCAGAAATCGTTTTAAGAGTGTGTCAGAAATCGGGTTTGGGAGAAGCCTCTTGTATGTGGAGGGGGCTTCACTGCTGAACATGGTGCTGGTGAATAAAGCAAAAATGAAGAGCTCGCAAATCTGGTTCCATCTCGTTTGTTGATCACCAACGCAGAGGTCACGGCCATCCACGGCTAGTAGGACGCCAGAACAACAACAAAAATCGTACATTAATTCAACAAGTTGTCCATTACTATTAGCTCAGCTAACTATCGATACTGATCATGTGTCAGTCTGTCAGCCAATTGAGCGTGGTGCGCACGCACGCATGTACACATCAACGTTTCGTCACTCTTAATACGCTGAGACGGAGCCGGTAAATACTACACAAGCACACTGTAAAGGTTCAGAAGCACTTTATTATACTTGTTAACACTTGTGTTGTAAATCTGCCGTTAGTAGATGCGTGTGTGGCAGCCTGATAAGTCTATTTAACGTGTTGTTTTTTTTGACAGATGCGTAGCCACCACTGGTTATGACCAAGTCCAGGGTGTGTCCTCTGTTGTAAAGCGGCTGCGTGACATGTTGAAATTGCTCAAAAATTAAAGCAGTTTAGAAATTATCTGGACAGTGCGTCCGAGTTATTGTCGACGTGCACATTAAAATCATTAAAAGTAGTATGTAAAATCGATAAAAGCTCTGAAAACACTCTAATAAAAGCAGTGGAGTGAGGGTTAGGTCTGTATACTGTAACACAGAGAATGGGAGGATTGCTAAAAACAAAGGTGTGATGTTTGAACAATAAATGTTACAAAATTATTTCCCTTGAAGCTAAGGTAGCTTTAAAAATTGACGCAGTCCCGCCTCCTCATTTACCATCCCTGTTAGAAAAGAAACCTGTGATGGTAATAAAAACTACATTGGGATGGTAGTCATGGTTGGAGCCTGTAGGGGGCTTTAGTGAGAGGATAGTGGTGAGAGCATTTAGTGTTGTGGGTGGAGAAGAGGAGTCCGAGCTGGTGGTGTTGCAAGCAGTCAATTTATCGTGAGGTGTACACTGAACACCATATTGTAAGTTAGCCACTAGTGTCCGGCTACCCAGCCTGCTGGGATGAATCCCGTCTGGTCTAGTCGATTCCAGAACAGATTAAAATTGTCAAAAAAAGCTACACTGTTCAGTGTACAGGTGAATTGAAGCCAGGTGATCAAACTGAGGAGTCTACTGAACTGCCACAATCCACGTGCCAGTGATGGTAGGGGCCCCGAAAACAGATTTTCCACAGCCGCGCAACAGCTGAAACAGATTGTTAAAATCTCTCTCACATGTAAAATTAGCCTAGAGATTGAGGATGGGAGAGACCGTAAAAGTCCTGGTAGTTTATCCAGGATTACTGGGACAGTAACACTGGGCAGTGGGTAACTGCATAAAAAATAAAAAATAAAACATTTCTGATGATTGAATCCCCAAATAGGGAAAACTAGGAACGTGGAGATGATGAGTAACGCGCCGAGGATGACCCTGGAGACGAAGACAAAACCTGTGCCCAGGACATTCGTCGCCCAGGGGGCCAGGGCAGGGAGTCAGCTCAGCTGGAGACACCGGCCACTGCGGGGGAGATGCAAACCACTGCGGTGGAGACACCAGTCGCCGAGGTGGAGACGCCAGGTGTGGGGGAGACGTCGTGTCAGAGAAGAGATCGGGTGGCTGGAAGATTGACATGTCTGCATTAGGATATGCAATGATGATGGTGTCCATTAGCCTTTCAATAAAATTTCAGAGACCGAACAAGCAGACATCATTCTACTTGGGTGCAGTGCACAGCGCAGATGACAAAGAACAGTGGACAGTGCAGCTCATAGTGCATTCCACCCAATTGAATTCAAAATTGATACCAAACAGCACATCTGACCTACAGCTACGAAAATTGGCAGGCACGTGTAGCACCCTGAGCTATTAATATTTAAACCCCTTTTCCGAGACAATACATTCAATTGAGTTCAAACTTGGCCTGTATCATCTCAAGGCCTGGGACAACAACTGGGAAAAAAATCTTTTTCGAAATGTGTGCTTCATATTTCCTTCGCTATTATAGACAAAATACGTAATAACTCCCCTGCACATGCTCAAAAAATCCCAAACTTCTCATGTCACGACCTGAAGACATCTATATGATAATATTCAGTTATATCTCTTATCGCCACCGAGTAGTGATTTAAAAAAAAATATATATATAACATTTTCGTCTACTGCACCGAGCCCACGAAAGGGATCCAGTTGAAAATTTGTCACAGAAGCCTTAACATATAGATCATGCCCCACACCAAATATTGTGACGGTGCTGCAAAGTCTGATGATTCACCGTGACAATAAAAGCTGCTTTAACTTGACCATTTTTTGGTATATGAGGGAGCCCAAGACCTACAAAAAAAAGTCTCTTGGAGCCATATGCTAAAATGAACAGGAAGTGAGCTACAAATTTTTGAATGTCCGATTTTTGCAGATGTTTGCTGATTTACAGGGTTAGGTTAGGGTTCTTTTTTCCATTTCTCCTACACATTTGATCCGATTGACTTCAAACCTTGGCCTAACCATGTCTAGACCGGGCCCATCAACAGGGGAAAAAAATCTTTACTTTTACAAATACTATTTGTTGGGGGCGCTGCATCATATCTTGTGTTTCATATTTCCTTCGCCATAAAAGACTAAATGCTTAATAACTCCACGGTGCATGCCCCAAAAAATCCCAAACTTCACTTGTATGTTTATAGTCACAACCTCAAGGTATCTCTATGACTATAGTCAGTTATAAATATAACGTCATCTAGCCTTTGGCTCGACAAAAAGAAATTACGACACACAAGGTATTTTGTCCAAAATTTGGATACTCTTCGTAAGTGTGATAACTAAGTCATTTATGAATATTTTTTTTACTTTCCACCACTCAAAATGTTCAGTGGCATTAGACCTATCCATACATATGTACTTTTTTTAAATTGTTGATGCCCTCTATGAACAATAAAAGCAATATTGTGCTATGAGTAAAACTAACGATGATGTTTAAACATGTACTTTTAAAAAATGCCAATTTCATTACCAAAAAAATAATAAAGAACACTGATTTTTGAGGTTCTTAACATTAACCAAAAGTCATTGAGCTTTGCACACTCACCACACCTGGCAAAAAAAAGCCCAATCCATCTGTAAAGGTTTGTTATGCCATTTTCTAATAAATTTGGCTTCAAATGTGCCAGTACCCCATTGTACGGGTGCCCTAACGTGCAAGTACCCCAAAATGGCCCGGGCTGCAAGGGCCCATTATAGCTGCCCCCAGCTCTAGTTAGGGCCCGAGCAGCTTCTGCTGCGAGGTCGCTATTGTTTTTTGTTCGTATTATTAGGGCCCGAGCAGCTATTGCTGCTAGGTCCCTCTTGTTTTAATAAGAATTATTGTTATTATTATTTTGTGTAAACAATCTCATTTTTGGGGACATCCAGTTGAAATTTTGTCAAGAAAGCCTTAAGATGTTGATCATGCCCTAAACGGAATATTGTAACTTTTCGGCAATGGGCGTGGCTGTTACTGTGCCGTAAAATCTAATGATTCACCATGACAATAAAAGCTTTATTGTTTTTATTTTCATATTCATTGTGCGATTTTTACAAAAATGATTTACTAGCGCCCCCTAGAAATTTTTAACAAAGCAGCCCCAGTTGGACGGATAAGCAAGATCTATGAAAACATTTTGGTATGTGAGGGAGCCCAAAACCTACAAAAAAGTCTCTTGGACCCATATGCTTAAATGGAACAGGAAGTGAGCTACGAATTTTTGAATGTCCGATTTTTGCCAATTTTTTAACATTTACATACTCTTGCTCATTTCTCCTACACTTTTGATCCTTCATATTTCCTTTGCTATGAAAGACAAAATACGTAATAACTCCGGGGCCCGGTACATAAATAATCCCAAACTTCACTTGTATTTTTATAGTCACGACCTGAATGTATCTCTTTAACAATAGTCAGTTATAAATATAGCGCCACCTAGCCCTTGGGTCAACAAAAAAAAATGATGACACAAGGTATTTCGTCCAAAATTTGGATACTCTTTGTAAGTGTGATAACTAAGTCATTTATGATTTTTTTTATTTTTTTTACCTTCCACCACTCAAAATGTTCAGTGACATCATAGCAATCCATACATATATACTTTTTATTTATGTATTTATTTATTTTTAATGCCCTCTATGGACAATAAAAGCAATATTGTGCTACGAGTAAAACTAACTATGATATATACTGTGTATATGTGTGTATGTATATATATATATATATATATATATATATATATATATATATACACAGTGCTTAGCATAAATAAGTACACCCCCTTTGAAAAGTAACATTTTAAACAATATCTCAATGAACACAAAAACAATTTCCAAAATGTTGGCAAGACCAGGTTTAATATACATCCGGTTAATTTATAACATGGAAGTAAGGTTAACCCCTGGGCGTTATTTGTCCATTTTCTGGCTTTTTTATGTTTTTATGTTTTTCATCAAAGAAAAAGCATTTGAAAAAAATACACTAGGGACCTGAAATTTCAAATTGTTCAAAGTTCAATTGGCGCCATGCTGTAATTTATAATTATTACCAAACAGGAGGGAGAGATTCACACGAAATTGTTGTAATAATGCCCGATTTTGGCTCATTGACTCCCATTATAAATCACAGTTTTTGATATGCTGTAAACCTGATGTGTTATAATGCATTTTCCGTGATTACTGATGCAATCGCTTCTTTGACGAGTCATAAACATCAAAATAGAGGAATTTGTGTGTTGAGAGTGTTAACACAAAAATCCAATAGGTGGCGCCAAAGGCTAATAAATGAATACAAAATGCATGCATAAAAAAATTCTATTGTTATGACTGATGGACTTGTTTGAGCCTCTAACTATGTCATGTGAAATATTCAAATGATTATTTTATTTTATATATATATACAGCATAGTTAGTCTTGCTATTAGCATAATACTGCTATTGTTGTACATAGGGGGCATTAAAAAAAAAACTATATATGTGGAGATAGGTCTGATGCCACTGAACATTTTGAGTAGTTGAAAGTGAAAAAAAACATTCATAAATGACTAAGTTATCTCACTTCAAAGGAAATGCCTGATTTTGGCAAAATTACAAGAGTTTTGTGCTATTCAGAAAAAGGCCATTGTGAAAAACTGGGCATGCATAAAAAAATTCTATTGTTATGACTTATAGACTTATTCAGGCCTCTAAATATGTCATATGTAATATTCAAATTAGATATATACCGCATAGTTAATTTTGCTGTTAGCATAATACTGCTATTATTGTCCATAGAGGGCATTAAAAAAAACGTCTTTTTTTTAACTATATATGTATAGATAGGTCTGATGCCAGTGAACATTTTGAGCGGTTGAAAGTGAAAAAAATATTCCTAAATGACTAAGTTATCACACTTCAAAGGAAATGCCAGATTTTGGCAAAAATTACAAGAATTTAATCAAACTATAATAACGCCCAGGGGGTTAATAATAAAAATTTGATTACACATTCTTTTAGTTTTACTCAAATAGGGGTGATGCAACAATGAGTACACCCCACACACAAAAATAATACATTTAGCACTTTATATGGCCTCCACGATTTGTAATCACAGCACCTAAGTCTTCTAGGCATTGAATGAAAAGCTGGCAACATTTTGTTGCATCAATCTTTTTCCATTCTTCCAGAATGGCCTTTTTTAGAGACTGGATGCTGG